>NC_081411.1:372615437-372860437 GCF_030272615.1 Cryptomeria japonica | reverse complement strand
TGACATTCAGGGCATTCAGTTCAAAATTCATGTTGTTTGTGATATATAATATGATCATTGGGACAAGCATCTATTGCTTGATACTCCATTCCAATATCTTTCATAACGGCAGATAATTCTCGGTATGAGCGAGGTAGAATATTTGATGGTGGTAACAAAAACTCATCTATCAATCTAGAACAAAAAAATATAATTTGTTATAATAAAGAATATTAATGGTACAACATGATTCATAGTTTATTATGACATATATGGCATACCTTAACATACGTGACATTGTTATATTGGATAAACCATTCATAACCTTCAAGTTCACCAACAACAATACAGCGGAGAGAAGAGTTGCCTGCGAGCCTTCGTAAAGGGCCTCAGATGCCTTCTCAAGTAGAGGGACATCATGAACAACATCAAGGTCATCTTCATCATCATGATCAGTTGCGCGAGTACCAAATGAGTCATGGATCAATGTATTTGTACCATCATCTTCAATTGTGTTTTCTGGCTCATGATCGTCATCTTCCATGGGATCATTATCTTCAGTTTTGATATTCACACCTCCATGTTCGTCCACTTTGAAAACCATATTCTTAGGGTTGTGTTGATCCATACCATGTGTTTTGGGGTGCTCGATCTATATAAAATTGATAAACATAAATAAACCATGATCATGATCTCATCATCACGTGATTTATTATGTATATAAATTATCAAAACGATATAATGAAAAACTTACCAATGGATGATAATCATGTCCACCTTCAAAGTGACCATGTAACCTACAATGTTTCTTCATTGTTTTGATTATAAGTCTTCTAGTCTTTAACCCCTTACAAATTTTGCACGGACAATAACATTTTCCATCACCTTTTCTTTTCAAGTTAAACCACAATCTAGCAATTGTCTCCTTATTTTGTTGTTCGTTGATATTGTCTGACATGGTCTTTCTTCGCAGGAAAGAAAATAGAAATTATCATCATTGAACAAAGCATCTTATTGAATTTAGATTTCTAGTTTGCTTATGGTACATCACACAACATGGAAAACAAGAAATACTCAATAAATAACAGGATTCATCGATCTAGTATTATCACAATCTGCACTTGGCCTTCAATATTTTCTCCTCCTAACACTGTTTATCCATTACCTGTCAAGTACAGAACTCTAAAACCCGTGGCTATTAATATACATAAGACAACATTGTAGCATCTTATAATCATCTGTTATAAAACCAAAGCACTTGGGAGTGATTCTTTTGTTTGTCAAAGTCTAAGAAAATGGTGTCTACTAGAGCCTTGAATAACTGACTAGAAAGATTTTTAATTCCTTTTCTTTTTCCTTCTGATTTTTTCACTGTCACTTCCATCCTCCGAGTCAGATGCCCTCGCCCTTTTCTTTCTTCTTGTTTTTTCATACTCATTGTCATGCTTTGAATTATTTTTCTTTCTTGGTGACTCCTTATTGCTCTCACTGTCAGTTTCACTCTCAGAATCTGAGTCTGATGTATCAGAATCTGAGTCTGATGTATCAGAATCTGAGTCTGATGTATCAGAATCTGAGTCTGATGTATCAGAATCTGACAAACCTAATGAACTAGAAGAATCGTCATTAGAGGTAGATTCATCTGACTCAGGAATAGACTTTTGTTGCTGCATTACAAGCCTTGGCATATTCTTCAAATACTCATGTAAACTCTCAGTGATACCACCAAGACCAATAGAAGTAAAGAAATTGATAGCAAACCATGAATTTTTGGGATTGTCCTTTGGAGAAATTGAATCAAAAGACTCCTACATTGTTGGATCGTTCAACCTTTCATTAAGCAACAATATACCAAGCTGCTCTACTAGCTCCTGCAAGAGAATCTTTATAAAAATACAGGAAAAGGAAGTAGTATCTTCCTCTGTCAAACATATATAAACAAGACAATGTCATGGAAGAGAATTTGTGCCATGTAAGTGGGCAAAAAACTTTGCAACATTACGCAGTTTATTTGTTTCCAGTCTGTGTATCATAGAATATTGTTGTACAAAACACTTATCAAAAAATTCCTCATAAATTTTATTGATCATACAGAATCTTTGCCGAAGAAGACCATATTAATGAAGGTGTGTTCCCTCTTGACTAGGTTCAAGCTTTATCTTTAGTAGCTTATGACCAGCTTCCTCAAAATCAACACTTGACATGATTGTCAAATAAATTGTACGTCTTAAATTGACCAAGTTTGTCTCTGTCTCATCATGTATTCTCAGTGCTTCCTCACCTTCCTCATCATCATCATCATCATCATCATCATCATCATCATCATCTGAATCATCACCTGAATCATTCTCCCCTTCTGCTTCATCTGAAGAAGCATCTCCAAGGATATCTTTCTTTAGTTTTTCATAGGTTGCCTCATGCTCTAAGAAATCGAGATCTGGCTTGAAAACATCCAAACCCTTCTGCTTCATCTGAAGAAGCATCTCCAAGGATATCTTTCTTCAATTTTTCATAGGTTGCCTCATGCTCTAAGAAATCAGGATCTGGCTTGAAAACATCCAAACCAGCTTCTTGATCAAGTTCATCTTCTAGGAAAATTTCATGTGTTAACTAATCTGGACACACAACTGGATGACCCTCGAACTTAGCTTTGCGAATTGCAAAAAAACCTTCAATTAAAAACTGTACTCATTTGTCAATTTCCCCCTCATGGAGAATACCTCTAAATCTTTCAAAAATCCCATAGAGACCTTTGGGTGAAAGGTCTTGCAACAAAGAACCACATTCTTTCACGAACCCAACAACAACCTCTACACTATCATCTGTGGGGTTCTCTAGTAAAAGGGTGAGAAGTTCCAAGGAAATGATCTCATGTGCAACTTGTTGATTCACTAAATGAGCTATGAATTTGGATGTTGCTATCAACATGTGCTTGTCATTGCGTTTGTATGCCCTCTTAAGCTGCAAAATAATTCTTCGCAAAAGCAGATTGCCAACTTCAAGAAATTTTGTATTTACCACAACAACCAACATAGCAAAAACATCTGTAAATCCAGGGGATGCCATTTGGGATTTCATACAAGACCTACAAAATAGACCCCTCCCACGGATGAGATTCTCTGCAAACAACTCTGGAATGATGTTCTTGATGTTAGATGCATTTACCTTGTTTACTAACCCATTGATACTCTTCTGAAGGGCATCCCATGTCATGCGTTGCTATTCCACACTGCTCTTGTCTTCCACATCTTTCATCATTTGAGCCAGCTTAAATGGGGGAATGTAAACACCCCCACTTCTTCCAACAACCTTCTCAGCTCCTCTTACAACACCTTCGCCATTCCCATTCTGAGATGGAGCAGATACAACACCAGAAGTTTTCACTTCCACTGCCTCTTTGTCCCTCTTGTTTCCAGAAGCCCCTTTACCACTTAATTCGTGCTTATTTATGTACATAAACCCATCAGGAAGCATGAGTTTTTGCATATAAGCTCGCCCAAATATTTTACAGTTATTTTTCATCAAGATTCCCTCAGGAGCTGGTAGATCCTACTTCCATACTTTAATTATGTTTTCTCAAAGGACAATCCTAAAAATCCATGCATTGCAAACAACTTTTTACACCTTTGTTGGTTGTGGTGGCGTCACAGAGAGTTTACATCAATAAATGAAGAACATGCCAATGCTTTTAATGCAGCAGTAGAAGTCTATCTCTTATTCAATATCTCTAGTGAAACCCCCATGATCTTTTGTTGGAGTAGAATTTATTATATTCTAGAAAGGGTCTTGTCCTTTGTTGATGGGATATTCATCTACCTCAAGAAATAATTGTTCTTTTCTCCAACAAGAAGCGGAACTAAATGAAGATCTAGCACCATGAAATGAATCCTCAAAAGGATTACTATAGTTAGTTTTGGTAGATAATGATCTGGGTAAAATACTAATGTGGCTTTGCGAAACATTATGTACTAGCTTAGCATACTCTAACAACTTTGGTGCGACATGCTACATCCAATTAAGTCTCCATCGGTATCTCTATTGTGTTTATGGATTAGGATTCAATGTACTCTTTTTATACACAGATTTTACTTTCAACTGAGGAGGTTTGTATGTACTTACTTGTCTTTCGATTGTATCCCTATTTCAAGAATTTCTTCTATCAACAAATCATTTGTTGTAAGTTGTACAAGTGGAAGCTTGAACATGCCTTCCATGCTAGCCTTGTTGATACATTCAACACCATCTTGTGCAACAAATCTTTAGAACTCCACTATTTCATTGAAGAGTGAGTAGTAGGGACAATCTAGGACACTTACAAAGGTTTTGCAAGAGAGATAAATAGACCTAAATATTATGGCTTAATAATGATCAACAGGTAAACAGATAAGAAACTCTCAATATCAAAATGACTTTCTCAATTGTCTTTACTAGAAATAAATAGATCTGCTAATAATGGCTTTATGACTGTATGTCAACTTTAGACTCAATCCAAGAAGAGCTAGAACTAATATGCGATATCTAGATTTATGATCTCTATAATATAACAATCCCATAATTATGTTTCCACGCATCTATACCACAACACAAACATCATGCTAGTGTTCAGCCATAGCAACTGATATCCTAATTATAGAATGTGAAATATGCACATAACTATGAATAAAGATTAAGAAAAACAAAGAAAGATGCTTATTGCAAACATAAATGACTAATGGACAAGAATTGAATTCATTGTAGATAGTTTTGAATATCAAATTCACTTATTTGTGTGCATTTAGTAACTCGTGTACTTGTGGCCAACCATTTATCTCTTTCATAAATTAAACGCTTATTAATAACATTAAATGGCTGAGTAATTATGTTTTAGTTGAAATTGAAAATAAAATATTTTATTTCGGGACAGCTCACACTATTCTCTATCATATTTTAGACTCTTGGTTTTGTTAGTAGTGGTTTGATGTCTTTGGAGCTGATCATTGCATTTCTTTAGTTACGTTTGCCAGCGTACTCCCAGCCTGTGCCAAAATGGGAGCTTTGGAACAGGGTATGGACATCCATCAAAGCATAAAAGATAGAGGAATTTTGTCAGATGTAGTTGCAACTGCTCTGTTAGCATGTATGCAAAATGTGGAAGCATAGACAAGGCACGGGAACTGTTTGATGGATTGCCTCAAAGAAATATGGTTTCCTGGACAGCAATGATTGCCAGATATGCACAAAATGGATTTGTTGAGAAGGCTTTAGAAACTTTCAAGCAAATGCAATTGGCAGGTGTAAAGCCAAATTCCACGACCATTGCTACTATCCTCCCTGCCTGTGCCAAAATGGGAGATTTGGAACAGGGTATGGACATTCATCGAATCATAAAGGATAGAGGAATTTTGTCAGATGTTGTAGTTGGAACTGCCCTGGTAGACATGTATGCAAAATGTGGAAGCATAGACAAGGCACATGAACTGTTTGATAGAATGCCTGAAAGAAATGTTGTATCGTGGACTGCAATGATTGCTGGATATGCACAAAATGGATTTGTCGAAAAGGCTTTAGACACTTTCAAGCAAATGAAATTGGAAGGCATAAAGCCAAATTCCACAACCTTTGCCAGCATCATCCCTGCCTATGCAAAAATGGGAGCTTTGGAACAGGGTATGGATATCCATCAAAGCATAACGGATAGAGGAATTTTGTTAGGTGTTGTACTTACAAATGCCCTGCTTGACATGAATGCAAAATGTGGAAACATGGATAAGGCTCATGAATTGTTTGATACGATGCCGCAAAGAGATGTGATCTCATGTGAACAATCAACACACGCATATACGGAAGGAAGAGATTGTTGCTACAAAATTGAACGCTCACTCCTCAATCGCAGTTCTATGGTTTTACGAGATTAAACTAGGGCAATTAACCACCACATGTATATTTTTTGCAACATGAAATTAAAAACTAGGGCAATTTGAATCTACCTCCTGCGCGGAATTGCAAGCAATGCCACAAATGCCTTCGAAGCGGGTTTGATGTTCTTGGGGGTTGAAGTCGCCACTGACGCCTACGCGGGATTGCAATGCACAAATGAATTCCCCTCTTCTTTTTTAAGTAATGGTCGTTGTCATTGGAATTACGATGAACTCGAGCACTTTTTTGAAAAAAAAGAAAATTATCATTGCTAATGCCTTCTTCGTCGAAACCAAATGGGAAATTTCCGTTGGAATTACAGCGAATGCGGGCATTTTTTCAAAAAAAAACAAATTTGGCCACAATATACCTTCTCCGTCGGAAACCTCAGTCGGAAATCTAGTCCAAATGTATTAGTGAGGATTTTGACAAAAAGTGGATCTTAATG
Source organism: Cryptomeria japonica (assembly GCF_030272615.1). Lineage (NCBI taxonomy): Eukaryota > Viridiplantae > Streptophyta > Pinopsida > Cupressales > Cupressaceae > Cryptomeria > Cryptomeria japonica. The sequence continues at coordinate 372,854,115 of NC_081411.1, read as the reverse complement.
TTCCATTTGGAATAATGTATTCATCCAAAATCCATATGCCTTATTGATTTTATAGGTGGATCTATGGCATAACATTATTTTGCAAAATGTGTGTTGGTTGCATGATAGACAAGGTTGAAGATCAAAAAAATCAAACGAGGGATGTTCTCAATGTCCTCAATGACAATATATTTGGACAAGGTGGGTTCTATTACAATTTTATTTTGATTGACCTGATAACCTATCAAATTCACATTGTCGACCAACAAGTGAAGATGCAACTTGCTTTTTATTTAGAATATCTCTCGACAAATTTGATAGCTTTATAATTATTTAAGTACATGGGTAAAAGTACAAAGTTGTGTCGCACTTTGTGCCAACTTCTCAACAAAAGTGAATTTTAAGTTTTTGTAATTAAAAAATAATTATGGTCAACCATTTGGCCTATCTAGATTCATTCTAGCTAAGTTAGATATAGGCCACAACTTTCCAAATGGAAGTCTCTACTAAATACATATTTTATAACACTTTGGGTCCAATTACTAAATAAAAAAATTATTTGAAAACCTTGATGTTCCAACACTACTCTTATAAATAATATTTTTAAAAATATAAAATACCCTTCTGTAGATCGATAATGAAGTCTTCTAAACTATATATTTTAATTAGTTTTTATGTTTTATATATTTTTTATTGAAACTAGGTCATCAACACTAAAATATAAGGTTGATCATCATGTCAAGGAAAAATACTAAAAAAAATTTAAATTTTTTTGAAAAAATATGATGCAATTGAGAAAAGAATCTATGTCAAGATTATATAATTATTTTCTATTGTGGATAAATAGTTGTGACAAAAGCTGACATCAAATGGAAAGACTTATATTTTGGTACATAGAATTTTGAATTTATTTAAAAATATATATTTATAAAAAAGGGAAAAAATATATCCATGCATTTAAGTTTCAAATTATCAGTACAAAAAAAAAATAATAGAATTACTATATATATAAAGAGTGATGCTTCATAAACCTCAATTTCAACATTTTATTAGCAACTAAATCTTAGTGTTTATTTTATTAAAAAATATGTTCAAATGTTTTTAATTGTTTTGGAGAAATTAAAAACATAAAATACACTAAAAAATATAAATTTTATTAGTTAACATCATTTCAAAATTCAGAACATATATACCGCTTTCTATTTATTTAATTTAAATTTTTCAATTAGTGTTAGCCATTTTCTTTATAAGAGTGTCACACAACTTTGTACTTTTACCAACATGAAAAATCGGAATACTTATATACTCTAGACCAATATGATGTTTTTCGGGTGTTATTGTCTCCTAGACTTTGCACAACTAGTGGAGATTCAAGCGTAGGACTAACAAGTATTGTATCTTTGATGGGTTTTGATCACACTTCTCGATTAGACATAACAATATTATTTTTTTAGACATGAGAAGAGGCTCACCACTTTTTTTAAAGATTTTTTATATTTTCCCACCTTCTAAATTTTGCATCTTGAAGAAGAAACGTCAACATCATTCTTCTTTGCAATATTGTTCTTTGACTCTTGAGGGGTTTTCCTACCTTCTGATTTGTACCTTTTAAAGAAGAAACATTAGCATTTTATTCTTTGCAACATTGTTTTAGCACACATGAGGAGGCTTAACACTTTTCTTTACGAACTTTCTATCTTTGCTGAATTTTTGAGTTGAACTACTTTAAGGAAGATTATTGCTGGCATCTTTCTTATCTATTAAGGCGTTGGATTCTTATTGATTTCTTGCCACATCTTGCATTGATTGTGTTGGATCTCAAATCAACAGATTGGATAGGTTCTAAGGAAATGCCAACTCCTATGATAAAACCCTCCAATTGACTTGGCCAACTTATAGAGTGAACCTATTTGGTTACTAACTCCCTCACTTTAGGCTCTGCAAGACCTAGGCAGGTATACCTATTCACTAGTGGCTTTTGATGACTAATACGTTTTATAGCAGATTGAGTATCTTGGTCTAAATTCTTCCTTGCCTCAGAATGGCATGGCTTTTTGGGAGAGGTGATTTTAGATGAGTTCAAGATTGTTGTTGTAGAAGCTATTCAATCTTTGTACTTGAAATCTATATGTATATATACTATTGCTAATTGGTCCCGTGAATCCTACTCACTTATCTTATAATTTTAATACAAAGGTAATTAATATGGTAACGGTTGTGATTTGTGAACGACCAGTGTCTTATCTATTATTTGGGCTACAAAGTCTTATATTTCTTTAGGACTTAATGTATGATTTGTGAGATAGTTTTTAATCCTACTCCCTTTGGTAAATTTGTCAATTACTGTTTCTTGTTAGATCTGCTAAATGTTTATATCATAAACCGCTTGAATGAATTTAACTTTAACCTTAAAGGACCATCCAAGGAAGAACTACAAGGAACAATTACAATTCACAAGTAGATCCTTTTAATCCAATTTCATAACATAGAAACATAAACTTCACTGTAAGAACACAAATAACCTTATCTCCTTTAGATAATATCACAAACAACTGCCTACAGAAAATGAGATAATCCACAACACATTTGCAGATAAAAATGATTGATTCTATTAAAGCTTCAAAATGGTACAATAGTATGCCCAAGGCTATAGTATTTGTCCAGTATCTTATATTTTAATAATGTCCTCATTTTATAAAATTTGCTCATATAAATGAGTAACACCTATTCTATGAGAAGCTATGTCTCTTCATCATTAACAACCTGATTACAATTGTTTAACAAAGTGAAAGATAAATAGATTAAGCATGTCGAGATGATTAATATAACGGTCACTCTTATAGCATCTAGTAGCCACACTCTTTCTTTTCATATCTGTCTCCAATGAAAAGAGATCAAACACTGCCTGGTTGACATGTGGAGCTACATCTTCAGCCTGGTTAAATCTAGCCACGACTTTCTCCTTAATCTATGCAAATTCCTTTTGCCATTGCTCTAATGGAGCCAATTCACCTTCCTTGTAGACAACCGGTATTGTTGCAACATAATCTTCGTCCAATGTTTGGAGATCTTTATTTAGTGTGTCTGTGTATTTGTCACGCTCCATCAGGTATTGGTCCCCTTGAACTCTTTCTTCTGCAGTCATGGCCTCATTGTCCTTCAATACATCTTGCAATCTCGCCTTTAATCTCTCATGCTCTTTTAGAGCTTTCATAGTCCATGTGTATACTTTCCAATATTAGTTAGCATGTGGAAACATAGCTTTGAACATGTGCTCAATGACATCATTTGCCAGTTTGTTCATCTTCCATTGGGCACTGGTTAATTGTTTTGCTAACTTTTCAGCATTTATCCTCCAATAGGTAGCATCAGATATAGCATCTAAGACCCTTAGGTTGGGTTGAAAACCCATATCTGGTTCATATCCCCCCATAATAGGAGTCTTTTGTGGCAACTGTCCTTGTAGCCTCTGGATTTCTTCAGTAGCCTTCTCATACAAGCCTCTGTAAGTGTTGTTCTCTTTGACCAAAAACTCTGTTTGTTCCTGATTCAGTTTTGCTACATCCACGTTCAATTTGGTTGTGATTCTGGGATCATTTTCTCAACTTGCTAGATCATCAAGTGGCCAAAAACTTGATTTGTATCAACAAGTATGGGTCTCTTCTTCTTCGGATACAAGACCCTTATTATGAGAGCCTTTTGATGTGGATCATATCCTGAGCCCATAAAGATCTTGTCTATCTCCTCTGGTATGATCTGCTTGTTGGGATCTTGCTTCTTGAGGAAACCATCAAATAGCAATGCAGACCTCATGTCCCACCCTGAGTAGATTAGCACACCAGCATCCTTGAGTAGCTACCTTCCTTTCTCAAGTGTCACTTCTTTCTTAACAAGGTCCACCTCTTCTTGTAACCTTTGGGCTTGTTCCTCCTCTGTTTTCTCTTTCATAGTAGTCCTAATTTGTATTCCTTTATGCTGGTATAAAAATGTATCAAATTCTTCAGAGGAAATGAAATCATCATCAGCAATGAAATCTTCATGTTCAAACATCCTTATATCTCCAACATCTTGGACATTGTACTGTCCCGTCATCAGATCCATTTGCACACCACCCTCAAATCTAGGATTATTCTCTTCTCTAGGGGAGTCAACTGGAAAAACATTAGAAACAGATTGAGGAGACCATTGGGCCAAGGGCTCTGTACCCCTGATAGATTTGATATGCTTCCCATAGACATAAGCAGGCACTCCCTCAAGCAACTCTAGCTCATGCTCCATAAGTTTATTTGCTTGATCTAAGGGATCTTTGATGTTTTGAAGCATGTCCTCGTTTATTCTCCCTCAGAAGAGCTTCCATTTGTAGGCTTGTAACACTCGCTCATACTTAGCCCTTTTTACATTAGCTTCTTCCCTTCTTATGTTTCTGATGAAATCATCAGGTATGAGCAATACATGCTCTCCAGCCTTAAGTTTCTGGGATGACCTTGTTGCCCCTATGTATCCCTCTGAATCAAAGTTTGGCCTAGGGTCTCCTTCTACCATCTTGTAATAATCCAATTTATTCTATAGCAAACCATAACTCTTTGAACTTTTGACAATAAAGTCTAAAAAGACCAGTAATCCAGTCACAATGGATTGTTTTCCATGATCAGTTAAGTGTTGGGCACTTACTATTAACAATTGCCTGACAATCTCTAGGCATGCTACTCTGTTAGGCACAGTGATAGGCAATACATATGGTTTTCTCTCAAATCTATACACTCTTATTTGAGTGCAATCCGAAAAAAAATAAAAATCTCCCCAGTTGTGCTCAGTTGCGGTGTCTTCGCCATAATCCTTTGGCCTTAAGAATCTCTGAGTTTCGGGAGACAAAACATAATCACACGGGTGTCCCAATAATCTGTGTAGTGTCTTAACAAAGTATTCCTCGAAGTGCCAGTACTGGTTGTTGTTGTATCTTTGATCCCATGAAGATATCCATAGTTGCACAGGCTTCCTTATCTCAGCCTTATCATACGTCCTAATGCACAACTCGTCTGGTCATAGCCCTTTGTCTTGCCCAACATACAATAGCATGTGCATAAGAACAGAGTAATACTTGAAATGCACATTAATTACATTTCCTTTTAGTTTTTCTAGTCCATGATTGATGGCATCAACAAGATAGGTAGAAAAATCAAATAACCAGGGATCTTTAGATTGCAAATCTACATAGATGACCATAGCCGCTATATCCATCAAGGGATGAGCCTCTATTCCCAGAACCTGAGCACTGCAGTAGTATGTATACTTGAAGTAGGGATGAAATAAATTGACATCATAGGGAACTTTGTCATCTTTACCAAATGGTACCATCGATCCTGCAACCCTGGGTCTATGGACAAGGAGTCTCCACCTTTTATAGATGTCCTCTAGGTTGAAGTACTCTTGTGTCAATTTCTTAGTATCAATTTGCTCTTCGAATCCCCAATCCAAATCAAACACAATGTCAATAATTTCCTTGGTAATTGATAGTATTGGTCTCCCCATATAATCATATATGGTCCTGGTCTTGGGGTCATAGTTGTTGGCTAGGGATTTCATGATTTCAACATTCACAAAGACATTAGCCACTGCCAATTTCCCCAAATTCAACCTCCATAAGTTATTCACAAGCTCAGGTGCACTCCTTCATATATACCCAAAAATAAACAATTCATGACCCCTTATCTATGTCCATGTATCTCCTAGGCCTTCAAATCTATCCTCCAAACCTTCCTCATCTGTTTTAATTTTCTTAGACCTAAGGCTTGACGCAGGACATTGGTCGATTAGGTTCTGGGCCAGAGAGCGCCCTTCCTTTTTTTGCCTCTTAGGTTTGTCTTCTAGGGGCTAGGTCTCTTTAACTTTCCTAGCCCTATTCTTTATAGAAGATGACCCCTCCATTATCACTACAGAGCTTTGAGAGTGAAAAAAATTACTTGATTTCTGGGTAGACCACTCGTGAATTTGATCTCGAATCATCTCGGCTCTCCGAGGCTCGTTGCGAATTCTTCAAGGGTTGCTCAGAAGTGTTTCCTCTTTTGTCAATTTATCGAGCATTCATGGCGACTTTATCAGTTACCATTACCAGTTGCACAATGGTCACAGAGGCATTTATTTGATTTTATGATGAAGTGACTTTATTAAGATTTGTATTGATCCTCGCGGCAGAAAGTAATCATTTGTCTAGCAGCACTTCATATTGTCCATCGATGCTCATCAATTTTATGGCCGCACCCCTTTTCGATGGAATCATATACTTTGATGGCTTAACTTTATCTTCCCTCGAAATGTCATGTTTCATCGATGTCTCCTTAGTTTCGATGAAACTACCATCATCGTTAAGGAGCTTTGTGGCTTCATCGATTTCTTCACTTTCATCGAAAGGCTCTATCTCACGTGTTTATGTCGATGTAATCCTCCATTGGCTCATCGAAACCCCATTTTCGGCGGGAATCCTTTCATCGTCGTGTTTTGCAACCGTCTTATCGTTTTTGAGTATGTCGAGAATGATCCCTCATTATCCGGCTTCTGCATGGGTCATTGATGAATTTTTTTATGTCGGCAAAAGAATGTCCTCCTTCAACTTTTCCTTTTTCGATGAAACTGTGATCGTCGGCCAATAACTTTTGCACCTCTTCGACACCTTCCTTTTCTCGAAAAGTCTTATCGATGAGAAAGCTATCTTCGGTCAACATCTTTTGTGCCTCTTCAATACGCTCTTTCCTTTGAAATAGCTTCGTCGATAAAATATCCATTGGTTCCTTTGATATCACTCTTTCGGCCAAACTTCTTCCCTCGGCGAGTTGTTCACATGTCTCATCAATACTATAGTTTCATCGAAACTCTTTATTTCATTGGTGGGACCACTCCTGATTTCCTCGATGTACTTTATGTTGATGGAGCTAATGTTTTCGGTGAATCCTTTTGGAAGCCCATTGCGGCCAAGATTTGTTCGATAAGTCACTTTATCGATAGGATAATGGTAGGCTTCTTCAATAGAGTCATTTCGGTCAGACTGGACGTTTCGGTGAAGGATTAGTATGTATATCTGATGGCCTTGGTTTGAGCGATAATTTTTAGGATTCTGATGTCGATGGAAATGCCAAGGGTCCTATCGAAATTCTTAAGAGCATGCTTGATTTCATTTTTATTTTTTTAAGAAAACTTTTGTAGCTTCAATTGAAACCACGGGATTCCACTGATTTAAATTCAATGCTCAACATATTGTACTACTGCACAAAGAGAGTTGTAATGATGTCATCATTCAGATATTATGTCTACTTATTTGTGACAAACATCAGTTTGCAAAGATAACAATGGACATGATTACAAATATTACACGTGGCTAAGTCAATTTATGCCAATAATATTCAAGAACATACAATTTACAAACACCCAATCACTTATGTTCTCAAATAGACATGGATTGGTTCATTATAACTCCAATAGGTATCTTTTTCGATAGTCTATATCCCTTCCAATATGCTCATCAATACTATTGGAGCACAACTTAAAAATGCAAAAAAAAAAGTCGCAACACCCTTACGCATCAGGCTTCATTTTTTCCATCATTTAGAACTAATGTGAGAAATATTTGAGTGGGTCTTCCTTTCATCAAATTTCCTATGCATTGTTCCTCTTCATTCCCCATGTTCCTATCAAATGCTAGAAGTTGCAAAAAATCTAAAATGTTCAAGTCTAGGGCATTTTTATCATTTTCCATATTTTTGGTGAAGTTACAGAGTATCAATGGAGTGTCAAACTACTTTCAATAGTTCAAAATCATATCCTAGCATTCTCTTTTCATCTTGGTGATGGATCACAGAGTGTGATCCAAAACATTGATGCAAAAAAAAAGTGACAATCAAATCCATAAGCAACAATAGATAACATATTCTGATTGTCAATCCCATATAAATTTTACTAAGTCTACTAGGTCCCTTCTTCCCTTTGTTTCTTTTGTTCCATCAATTTGGCAATTCTCAACAGACATTTGAACTACAACTTCTTTGTTTCAACCTCTTGACCTATTCCACATCCTCACATTCTCTCATTCTCAACTCCTAGTCAAGCTTCATGTGCTTTGTGCACTTGAGGGATTCATCCAAACTTCTCATTCTCTTCTTCCTCCTAACCTTCAATCCTTCTCCACTCTTGACTTCTATAACCCATGATCCCTTCTCTATTTCCCATTTGTAAACTTGTGGGTCTAATGGACTTCTACCATTTTACCTTGCCCTCCAGAAATCCAAACCTTCAGTTCCCCAAATATTTTCTACATTATCAACTCCTTTTTCGCAAAATCTTGTTACAATTTCAAACCTCTAGGCTTCCTCTAATTCTACCTCCATGTCCCTCAGAAAATTTCACATGTTTTGCTTGCATCCTTTCCAATTCCTCATGTGGAGTTTCAATACAATCTTTTGTTTTATCTTTCCAAATCTAGATCTTCCATCCTTCCATCTTTCCTTGTATTCCTTTCAATACTTTCCTTCAATGGACTTGCAAACCACCATTTCAATGTTCCATCATGACTTCCACTTCCAACCTCCAATTCAACATTGAGTTCCTGCAAAATGTACCAATTCTTTCACAATCATTTATTCCTGTGTGGAGTTCAAGTTGACTTTTGGACTTCTTGTCTTCTATATGGACATTTTGTCACTAACCTCCAATTCCACAAGAAGATCCCATATTTCTCCCTTGACACTTGGATCAATTCTTTCTTCTATGATTTACGAACTTCCCTTTTAATGCCCTATCTTAACCTCCTATCTTGAAAGAAAACTTTGCACACCTCTTGTCCTACCCTCCCTTCCCACGTCAATTTTAGTATTTCTTTTACTTGCCTCTATCACTACCCAAATTTCCGCAAGACACCATTAATGCCTATGTTTGGCTCTTACATTTTCTCTAAGAGGATTTTTTTCACCTAAAAGAAATATTATTCACCCTAACGGCATGGATGATGAAAAGGTCCAATTCACCATGAATGCCATAGTTTAGTTCCAACTGTCAATTATCTTCATGCAAACCCTAGACCATCTATTTCATATATTCCATGATGTTTCACTTGGCTCACACACCACATTTATGACTTCATGTTCCTTGTCAAATTCTCACAAGCAACTAAGCTACCAAGCAAATTGTTGTAAGTTTTCAATTAATAAAAAAGAGATTAAAAGAAGGTTTTTGAGCTAAAACAAAAGAAAAGGGAGTCGTAGACTATGAGGGCTTCCAACACCAACAATATTTATATTGTAATTTTCTAGGTTTTCTCCAAAAGGGTATGTTACCACATTGTAATCGTCAAGGAATGTTTTAAAGTGTAGATTTGGAATCTTTTGAATGACTCCATAAACATTGTACATATTTTTTATGATCTTATAAATCATCCTGGTCGCATTTGTTGATTTTAATGTTAGTTTTGATAAGTTTGTCAATTTGACGGTAATAAAACTCTTTATAAAGCTTTTATAAGGCATCTCATCAATATACCACATGAAATGTATAGGTTTGTAAATAGATAACTCAAATATGTTCAACTAAATGTTCTACACTTTCATTTACCTACTTGTTTACATGCACAAAACCTAGTGTATGTGGAATTAAGTGTTACAAAAGCAACATTTTCAAACTTTTTACATGGTGGTTGTTCTACAATATAAAGGTGTGAGATCCTTGTATTGTCAAACTAGTAGATAAGCTTGACGACATATAAATAGAAATTTTCTATGCAATGGGTTTCATTTGTTAAGGTTTATTTCCATTCCCTGTAGTTATTATTTAATATAGCGCCTTAGGAAATTACCTCTTGACCTAGATGAGCCTAAAGTTACTAAGACATTACCCACCGTAGTAAATTGCTCCGTCATTGTCCCCACCTAATCACAAATTTAATATATTCCATGAGTTTTACACCTTTGGCACTCAAAAATGGCCTAGCTTTATGAATTTGGAAATCTGCAACTTTGAGCACCAACAAGTACATGGAAGAAGCTCGTTCTTTTGATGTACCCAATATATATATTTGAAAGACATGTTAAAGCATGTGAGAGTGGAGAGGATCGTGGCACTTGAACAGCACAAGAAAAAGATTTGCCCTATCAAAGAAACATGTTTAGAAAGAAATCAAGATATCTTTCTCGAGATTTATGCCTTGCGGTAGCAGCAAATCAATAATTGAGGAAAACAGAGATGACGATGACAATGCTCTTATTTCTCCCTGGTGATTTATAAGGATGATTCCATAGACATCGTTGCTATAGCTATGTTAGTGGTTCAATACAATAGTTCAACCACAACATCTTACCCTTGAACATTTACCAAAGCTAACTCGAATGCCAAACACTACGATTGGTTTTAGGTTTGCAAATTTTGTTTTGACATTTGAACAAAATTCACTTCCACTGAAGATCTCAAAATCTTTGTTATAAAAAACACAAGCAGTCAGAAGCCAATTTCAGCCATCATATGCAGAAGTTATGAAGTTCTGAAAAATCTGGACAGTTTTAGACAAGACAAATCCTTCTCTAATGCAATTTCAGCAAACCATGATGATGTTCTCATGACAAATAGTTCAATCACAACATCTTACCCTTGAACGTTTACCAAAGCTAACTCGAACGCTAAACGCCACAATTGTTTTAGGTTTGCAGATTTTGTTTTGATATTCTGAAAAATCTGCAGAAGTTATGATGTCCTGAAAAATCTGAACAGCTTTAGACAAAACGTATTAATTTTCCACAATCCATGATAGCTGCTGAATTATTGTTTCTGGTTTTGATTGTTTGTGATTTTTTGATGCACACACAATCAAAACCAGAAACAATAATTCAGCAGTTTTAGACAAGACAAATCCTTCTCTAATACAAATTCAGCCAACTATCATGATGTTCTCATGACAAGTTTTACCAAGGTTCTGGTTAAAGAGCTTCACTGATGCAATGCATTGGAGCTTAGCAAGGTTCTGGTTACAAGTTATCAAGTCATCAACATTTAACATTTCATATAACCTTGCTAAGATTTAAAACAGTAAGAGGTTACAAGTCATCAACACTTAACATGGAAAAGAGGTGACAAGTTTCCAAGTTGCAAAACTCCAAACCACCCTTATTGCTTTTCAGTTTCAGATTTTTATTACAATGAATAAATTAAATTGATTTGTTGATGTCAACACCTTTGTCAGTAAACAATGTTCCTTATAGATTTGAGTGTATCTGCAGTTTAATCATTTGCTCTGATCCTTAAATGAATTATTCAGGCATTGCATATAAGATTCAGTTTAAATAGCTTCTACATTGGAAGCTGTTACGCTCTTTGATTAATATAAATTTTCATGGCATACTCCACTTTCGAGCCATTGTATAAGCAATGTCTTTGATATCAATTACTTGACACTCTCATCTCATTTTTGCAAACAAAAGAATGTAAAAATATTGGCTAATCATGAATTTGGAATTCATCGAAGCATTGCTTATAGAGTAATGCAACCATTTATATTAGAATTTGACAAAATCATAAATCAACCCACCTTTGCTTTTAAAATTGTGCTTCAATGTTTTCTAGTTATCCAATTTCCCTTCAGCCACTGGTAGGGATGATGTTGGAAGAAACTGGCAATAGAAAATTCAGAGCTGACATGGTTAGATAATCAATACAAAACTGTTTAGAGGCGCTTGATATATCAAACTCTGCAATAGAAGGCATGTCCATCAATAATGTCAAGTCATTGAACATAACTTGAATAAAATAACGGCCGGACGAATGTATAGCGTCTGAAGCATGGGATGAGTCCAAGCAAATGTAACCTCCCTATCTAATTTAACTCATATTTCTGAATGTTCTCACTTCTCAGACATAGTTCAAAACTCGGTAAGTTAATAATTCATAATAACTCAGAAGGCAAACCAGGCTTCCAAGAGACTCACCGGCAAGTCACAGGTGTGTTTTTGGCGGTTTGCTGGAAAACTTGCCGTACTCTGAATCCAAGCCAAAAATTTGGCTATCAGCACCAAATGATAGTCAGAGGCAGTAAAATCCAAAAAACCCTCATTTTTGCATTTTTTTGCTTTCTGCTTTCAATCTATCAACACTTTGACCAAATTGTATTCATTTTCAGGAGATTTCAAACTAATTCCGAGATTAATTTTACAACGTATATGCTTTTTGATGTTTGGAAATTTTCCAAGTCCCAAATCCAAGTCAAATTTTAGGTCTCCTAATTTTTAGCAAAGTCAAGTTTTTGAATCATGTTCTCAGGTACCGTTTTCTTCAACTGCCTCCATTGTTTGAAAAACCTTTTACACTTCCCATAGGCATTGAATATGTTGTGCCCCAGATAAATAATTTATACAAGTTGCAATTCCATTGCCAACAATAACAAACAACAGTAAAGCAGATAAAGTACATGCTCTATAAATTGTCATCAGATATCCCATAAAGGAAGATATAGAACAAAATATATCTCAAAAAATAAACTGGTAAAATGCAGTATAAAAACTTGAAATAATTTCTAACTCAGAAAGAAAATAGTTGAAATTATAGAACAAAGGAGAACGACTATACTTGGAAAGAATTTTTGTACAAGCACCATTTACAATAAATTTAGCTGATTTAAAGGAGAATCCATGTTCTATATAACTGCCAGCCTAGTGGAATCATATAAGAAATAAAATTAGGTTGGGCCTCAAAAACAAGTCAATATGAAAATTGTATTTTGTAGCAATGAAAAAGACCTGTATAGCTAAATATTTGACATTTGCCCAGTGTATGTTAAATTCAAAAATCTGTTGACATTCACGTGTTTAGTTTCCAAAAAAATGAGGTAGCTAACATGACAATGTTCTAAATTCTAATAATTTTGCCCAACCAGAGTCATAAAAGTGGGACCAGTAAATGGTACTCTGTTAAACTTTCCTAGGAAAGCATTCAAGTTGAATCTAACGTTAATGTATAATGACAACAAAAATATCAGACTAAAAGGGAAAAATCTCAAATTATGACAAGAAACTTCTAGTCAGCACCTTCCAGATCATGAAATATGGGATTTGCTGCAAGTTGCTCAGCAAAGGTTTCAAGTATACCCTTTATTAGAACTTCAAACTCATTCCTCTCCAGCTGGCCACTGTGGTCTTGATCAACACTTGCAAAGACTTGATCATAAAGCAAAACAACTGTGTCATTGGCTTCCGGCGGAGGCAGACCCCATTCAGAACCTTTGCTCTCAAACAATGGGCGTAGTTCTGCTTTACTCACTTTACCATCTTTGTTCACATCCAACTCCTCGAATAGGTGTGTGACTTCTTGTAAAAGTTTATCATCTGCCAGAAACTGCATTTTTAAAGAGATGTGCTCATATGAGAAACTGAGGTATTTTCCTCCAGAAACAATTATCTGAACAAAGTGTATAAACAATCACAACCTAAAAAGATGATCAATACCTTTCTCAATTGGGAGCCATTTATGATTTTAATTTCCTGGATGATGACAATCGGCTTGGACGCCAGAGAGTCAGCGATATCTTGTAAGATACCCTGAAGTAGTTGGGCAAACTGAGCTTGTCCTAATTCTTGATTCCCTTCTGCCCCGTGCTTCTTTAAAATGTTTGTAAGCAATGCATCAGCTTCAGGCTTAACTGCATCACAAAACATATGATAGTGCATGAAATCTCACATAAAAGAGATTTTTTTGGCCTGTCTAGTATTCAAACTACTATTAATTTAACCAGAAGAAACTTAGTATATTATGATCCAGCAAAGATATATTAATCATCCAAACAACATAAAACTTAGAAGTGCATATTAGTATTTTGGGCACAAAACCCAAGATTAAATAACAAAAAGGAACGTGAGCAATAGGAAATATAATGCTTTACCATCTGCTATATATTATAATCTTTTCTTAAGTTGTGAAAGCAACAATTTATGTGATATTGTGCTCGTAGTTAAATGAGCTGCTAATTGATTATAAGCATATCATGTGTTTAAAGGGAGTAATTAAATTTGACTACATGTCATTTGTAGATTCCAAAAAATTAAAAAGATTGTAATCAGGTTAACTCTCTTGACAGTGTCAGCCCAGTCATGACTAGAAGTTGCCACTGAAGATCTACAAGAGAAGCTATTTATTTCTAATTTTATGTCCAACTTCTTGTTCAGGGCACATTGCTCTGCCAAATTATTCAGGCACAAGTTCATGAGATACTTCTACATGTATTGTTTAAGGGCACTCTTTAACCGTAGAGATATAAAAAATGTGATAATTAGAACTATAAGGATTCCAGTCATTTGAAGTTAAGAACCAAAGGGCAATAATTTATTAGCTCCTGGTTTCTGTATACATTGAAGCCATATGTAAAGAAAGCAAATGGGAACTGTCTGAACCCAGAGAAACCTTTCCAAAGATGACAAGCACCTCAGAAATGGGAAACAATAAAGACGTCTCACTTCTCCAGATAACATCTCAACTATCTAAGAAACAGGGGATATTTTCTGATGGCAAAGTGGACATTTCCTGATATAGAAAAAAACATAAATCAAAACAAAAAAATTAGAAGACTCCACACTTTGTTAGTGACACATGTTGCTGTTTAGGTATATCTTATTTTTCTTCTTGGCAAGCAACTCATTTAAGCTATCTTTAGCCATTGTAATTTATAATGGTTTATATAATTAAAATGGCAATACATTTCGATATATATTAAGTTTATATGGAAAACAGCTTTATGAATGACAAATGTAGTTATTTAGTTATGAATGATAAATCAGTCAAATCCATATGCAAGTAGATTGGCGGTATTATTGCAGTGAAAGGTAAATTATAAAGAATAAATTAAAAAGTGGTGGGGAGTGGGAAGTTTGGAATTAATAAAATTAAATTTCATTGCAAGAGTTTTGACACAGACTTCTCCGACATATAAAAGCATTCAGAAACATATCATTTAGTACAAGAGCCTTAAAATCAGGCCTCTTCCTGTCTCCAGCCTTCGTTATATTCCTAGTATATCTCAAACATCACTTACCTTGCTCATTTATTCAGGTAACTACAGCATCATATTATTTACAAAGGATCTGGTTTAAAGCTTCATTTTCTACAGTACCGGTCCTATATTTTCTCTGTTGCCCTTCCAAGAGACCTTCCTGTTAACGACAGATGCTGCAAATTTTCTTGAGCAGATTCTGGATCAATTCCTGCGCCTGCAGCATATCTAGCTTTTCAACTGCTAGCCCAGCAGATTGTCTTCCACGGATGGATGCATGTTTAGGGTTTTCCTTCAATTTTCTATGATTGTGAGAGTTTGTCTGATCAGTAGCAATGCAAGTCTCAGCTTGCTCACCTCATATTTGATAACCTTGATTATGGCCCGCTGAATTTTTCGAATCCTCTTCACTACTTGTTGCTGCAAAACATTCTGTACAAGGGGCCCCACTTTCACATATTGTGAGCCACATAAGTATCTCCTTAATATTAAAAAGTTTGGAAGTTCATTACAAAAATTTATTTGAAAAAGAAATTCCGTCCTATACACGTCATCTTTTTTTTAATTTTGGCAACCTTTGATTATTTTCCCCACTAAATCCACCTCATCCTACACTATAACTGTTGGCACAACAACGAGTGTAAATTTATGCAATATAGGCTCCCTTTTATTATAACTCATGATCCTCCTCCATACATAGAGAAATTCCAAATGTACCTTGATGGATGAACCATATACTTATTGCATCAAAGTGACTTGAACTTCTTCATGACCTCCATCACTCCCCGAAGATCTTTTACTTTTTGTAAATCCTACTCGCAAGAAAAACTCTCGTTTCAAACATTGACCCCAAGTTCGGTTTCTCATGCAACATCTCTCTAGGATTTCCAAATTAGCCCAGAATCAGTCACCTCCCCTCCTGCCTCTTGTTATCATAAAGTTAAACAGAACAGTTCAAAAATGTTGTACCAACAAAGCAACAAATTGTGACACTCCAGAATGAATCGGTTGACTCTCTCATGGTCCAAGTCAGGAGGTAGTTCAAATCCAAACAACTGTACGACTGCTATGGTTGTACATATACATTTGTGAACAATTATAGCTCAGCATTGGATATGGAACTTTGTAAGAATTTGCTATTTAGAGAGGTAATCAAAGACCAAGGATACATGCAATGATATAATCTTACCTGCAAAATATGATCAAACAGAAACAACAGCATGCGAAAAGAACAGAATGCTTAGTGAGCACAGATAATAGCTGTAGATGTGCTTATATTCGTGAACCAAATACAAAAGAATTGCAGGCCTCTATGAGGAGGCGACCTCCTTAAGCATAAAGCTCCATATACAAAATATGATTCAAAATGGTGCTCGCTTCAGTACAACACCATTGTATAAGAATCACACAAAGTGACCTACAAGGTACAACTCGTGGGATAAATTAACACAATGCAATATGAATCAAATATCAAACTATGATTATATCAATGTTAATAAGAATACCAGAAGATTAGGACCTAAGGGTCCTAACATGCCCTCCCCATTTGGAAAGTGTTGTCTTTTGAGGCTTGAGATACAAAAACTACTGCTGAAGTTGGTGGATAGATTCTCAAGTTGTGTCTTCCAATTGCAGACCTCGCCATTGGACCAAAACATGTGTGATGTGGCTATACAGGTGATGTGAACATTCGTCTAGGGTAGCCTTAGGTTCAAAGATGATGCAACCTTTATCATCCAATTTAGGAAGTGTTGACTAAACATGAACATGGTGTCCAAAGACCTTCAAATAAGGCACATGGAAAATAGGATGGGACTTGGAAGATCAAGATAGTTCCAATTTGTAAGCGACTTTGCCAACCTGCTGTGGCACATGGTAAGTTCCATAGAGTTTTGGTGTTAGCTTCAAACTGCCTTTGAGCTTCAATGTAATGTCCCTTTTTCGCCCCTAGTTCAGTTACAGTATGAGGTTTCCATTAGCCTATTCCAGGGTTCCCGTAGGCTAAGTGGATGTGGTTAGGAGACTCGGTGTCCTGAGGTGAGCTCTAGCAAAGGTTTTCAATTTTTTCCAATAGAGTTGCTATTTTTAGTAAGCACTATTTTTAGCATTTGTTCTTGGCTTCTATATTCTCACAGTTCAATGCAATACTTTCCAGTTCTGGCCTTGGTGAGTTCCAATGTTTTCAGGGTGATATTTGTCTGTCATTTAAGCCTTTTATGAAGTTACTTTATGACGTAAGTGAGGGTAATGGGTTCATGAAATGCCCCCCTTGTTCATCGCCTAGTAAATTGGTGACTTGAAGTTGTAATTAAAAGCAAGAATAGACTTCATAAAGTGGACGCCAAGGATGGAGGAGCTTTATTATTTTTAAAAGGTTTATTTATGCCCTTCTTAACTGGACACCAAGGCTTCGAAAGAGATTAAGTGGTTTCTGAAGGTTTATTTGATTACTTCATGTGTGCGTGCGCCTTCCTAATCTATGCCTTATGTCTTGAATATGATTCGCATCATATTTAATGTGTTTTCAGCAAGTTCATTCCATGTGTGTTTTCAAAGCCATTTCATTCGGGAATCATCTTGAACACTCCATGATCATTGCTTCAGGCCAAGCAATCTTGGGCGAAGTGGACTGTAATGTCCCCTTTTTAAAATAGGAATTTAATATTAAATTAAAACATAAAATAATTAAAAATGTATATAACATAATTAAAATGTAATTAAGTTAATTAAAGGTCAAAAGGCATGGAATGAAGAGTTATGACTCTCTCAAACATGAGATATAAAAGGGAGAAGAGATCATTTAAAAAAGAAAAAAGGAGTGAAGAAATGAATGGAAGAATGTGAACCAAGGAGTAATAGAAGAAGAAAGGAATGGGAAGTAGGAAGGTTGAGTCTCATTCAAAGGGCAAAAATTATGAAACTATTTCAAAGGGTGGAAATTGTGAAAGGTTGTCTCTTGCCAAAGGGTAGGCATGATGAAGAGATGTGACCTCTCCCTCACATGGGAAGATATAAAGGGAAGAAGGATCATTTGAGGAAGAGAGGGAAGGAGATCAATTTGGAGAATAATTTATTATTCTCAAAGGTAGCAATGAAGGGTGATGACTCAATTCTAATGAAGGGTGGTGACTCAAGTCTTATGAAAGGTGGTCACTCTTTCACCAATGAAGTATAATTGTATAAAAGAGATCATTCCAATCATTCAAGAATCACTTATCAATCATCATTCCAATCATACAAATCAAGCAAACAATCAATCAAAAAATCATTCTATCAAATCAACAATCACTTAATCATCACTTACCAATACCTCAAATCATCAAATCAAAGGAATTCATTCATTCAATCAATCAATCATCGAAGAGATCAGATTTGGGTATTAATTATTAAGTATACAGCAGTTCGATTCTATACGGTGGTTTTGGTATGAGTTCCCTATACATATCAAAATGATTACTATTTATATCTGCAGACTGCTGATTAATGATGCATTACTGTTTATGACTGTCTAATATAGCATAATGAATATTATTTCTATCGGTTCATTGCTGATTCATATTGTAATGTCCCCACTTTGAAATAGAATTTAATGGTAAATATTAATAATAAAATTAAAATTTAGAAAAATAAAAATAAATTTAAATTGAAAATATAAAAGAATATAATTAAATATAATTAAAAAATTTAATTAAGTCAATGAATGGAAAAAAGGTATGACACGATAAGTTGTGACTCTCCCAAATATGAGGTATAAAAGGGAGAAGAGAGCCTCATTTGAGAGGGGATAATTTGGGGAGGGGTCAGAAGTGCAGATCTGATTGTGAAAGGTTGTGTCCCTTACAAAGGGCAGAAATAATGAAGAGTTGCATTCTTTCAAAGAGTGCTAATGGTGAACCGGTGTGTCTCTTGCCAAAGGGCATACATGATGAAGAGGTGTAATCTCTCCCTCACATTGAGAGATATAAAGGAAAGAAATCAAAGCATCCGATAACATCAACATCGATCAGTTTAGATCAGAATTGTTATTAGGTTACAGGCAGTAACATAGCTGATCATCTGATAAATGATCACAGTTATACAGTAAATATAGTGGATACTACAATCTGATACATGAACATAATCAGATATAATAAGAATATAAATGTGATGGGAATTAATTCTATAATGATGATAACCTGAAATATAATGTGATGAATTTAACTTATAAAGCTGATAATGAATGCAATTTAATGCTGTCACAAAAACTGATATAACAAAATAACAAAATCTGGAGAGTCACGATGGGTGGTGTTTCTCTTTAAGTGTCGGAGGAATCCATTGCCCAGGCGACAGGTCTTGCTCTGGAAGGAAGGCGGTGGAAGCGCACTAGCTATGTTTCTAACAGTGAAGGGCTTAAATGCTTCTTCAGAAGCAGAGAGGAACCGGTTAAGTTGCAGGGAGGGTTTGCCCATGAAGAACTCAGGCACCCATGGAACCAAATTTGCTTGCTGGTGATGAAGTACTTCACGCTGGAAGATTGCTTTAAGGTATTCTACTACTACCCCCTTCCCTTGCTTAACCATTTTCGTAATAATGACTTGCTGTGTCTGTCTTTTTTCCTCTTGCATTCTCTAGAAACCTCAGTGAAAGATACCCTTGATCCCAAGCATGAGGACAAGCCACCTGTCTTGCTGCTCCAGGGTTTAATCTATAGGCTTTACAATTATCATCTGGCTCTCTGCCCTCCTCATACCCTTATGTTGGTCCAACTCCCTGCTACGACCTCTCTCCCGCTTTCGGCCTTTTCTTCTGGCTTGGCTATACCTAGGTTTTTCCAATTTTCGCAGGGAGTGGCCACTCATTTTCCTACCTCTATGTCTACTCAATTCCCTGAGATAACCATGTGCCTTCTCCCTCGACCAACAAATCTCACACCCCCACTAAGGGTAAAGGGAAATCCCCTATGAAACGGAAAAGAATTATCATTGAGGACAATTCTTCGTTTGAAGAATTTGAGGAAAGCCCTTCTCCTGACACTGAAGGCAGAAGGTGGTCATGCAGATTGGCGTCGAAAAGCTCCTCAGAGAAAAAGGCAAAATCTAAAGATGTCTCCGATCTTGATGAAGACTTGATTGAGAACAAGGAGGGGGGGGGGGACCTTAAAGATTTGGGTACCTCTGGGCCCCTCAATAAGGCTGCTAATGCTAAGTCAGATATGGAACCTGCAGAGACTATCAACCTGGTGGACCAGTGATCAAAATGGCAGAACCGAATGATTTGGGGCCCCAGGAGACCAGAGCTTCTATCGCGGATTTGGCTAAGACGGCTGAGATGGGAAAAATGGACCCGGTGGTGGAGACTGTGAACAGAAAGGGTGATGAGAACAAGAATGTGGCGGACCTGGAGGACTTGGGAGCCCAGGGGGTCAGTGCTCCTGTTGTGGATTTGGCTAAGACGGTTGAAATGGAAAAAGTGGACCCGGTGGCAGAGACTGTCAACAGGGAGGGTGATGGGAAAAAGATTGATATCCCCCATGGGATCTCGACTATGGAACAACTCGAATATATCCGTACTGATGTTATAGATATTCTACAGAGGATTGAAAACCTGGGGTCATTGCTAGATGTGAAGGCCATTCTTGAGGTCAAAGTTCTAAATCATAAGGTGGAGGCTAGGGATTCCCAGATTGCATGTCTCAGTAATTTCTGCTTGCAGGTTCTTCACTGTTCGGCCCTCACTCTCTCCCTCCTAAGAAAGCGTACTGCGGACAACGATGTTGACAAAGATGAAGCCAGGGAACTTTACAAGTTCCTATTTGATGATTGGAAAAATGTCATTGATAGGACTGGCATTCGCAAGTCGACCCCTTAGGTCTTGTGTTGTTTTTTTGGGTTTTGGGATGCTTTCCCTTGTTCCCTGCTATTTTGTTCTTTTTGTTGTTTCTGGTTCGGAAAGACTAGTTATGGATGTTTGTTGTTATAGTGTTGTTTAAGTGTTGTTTATAGTTTAAACTATGTAAAGGGTCAGTGCCCTAGTTTTCACTGCTTTCTCAATCAAAAACAAAATAATATGGACAATATAAGGACTTATTAATATGATGGTGTGATAATGCTAAACTAAGGTAGCTTGTAAACCTTACAAGACTGTTATAAGATCATATCAATTGCAAACTCATTGCTTAATGTATGGGGATGCTCTCTTAGGTATGCCACTCCATAGTAAATGCCTAACCCCTGCCACATGGAGCCAAGAGGGATGAAGCATTTGCTCTTGGGCTTAAGAGAGGTGGTTGTGATGAGGGGGAACGGCGATAGGACACTTCACTAGGTATGCCACTCCAGGATGGATGCTTAACACCTGCCACATGGAGCCAAGAGGGATGTAGCATCTGCTCTTGGGCCTAGGTTGGAGGGTCTCTTGGACACCCTATCCAACTAGCCTACCCTAGTGCACTAAGAATTGGATAATAAAGAATGGCAACTAACCTACAAATCTGATAATATAATACTAATGGAAAACAGTATACAAAGGTACTCCCATAAACTTAATTACCTATTTTGGATTTGGGCAAAATTAGGTTAATTTAAAGTATAACTAATTAGGGGACATTACACATATTGTGCTGTTGCTTATGATTGTTTAATATACAAATATATAGAATACATGACAAAATATAGGATGTTCTATATATATTCTGTTTTCCAACCATGGCAGGGGTAATGAGGGATTACAAGGCACGGAACAGCAATGGGGTACTCTTCTAGGTACGCCACCTCGTGGTGGTGACCAGATGGTCCCATGAGACCAAGGAGGTACAAGGGGTACTACCTTTGGGCTTAGAAGGGACGGGTTTCCGCGGCGCCCTATTGTGAATACTCCCCATCCCTCTATCATGGTGAATTATTATAACAAGAAGTCCAACCATAGGAAGTGGGAAATGGAAGGCAAGATGAAGGGAAATAGTTATATAGGACACCTCACTAGGTACACCACCTCATATGGATGGCACAGGCCACATGAGGCCAAGAGGGATGGTATATCCGCTCTTGGGCCTAGGGTAGAGGATCTCTAAGGCACCTTATCCTAGCTTCCCTATGGTTAAATTTAACGAATAAATTAGACATATCTTATGATTAAGTTTATGTTCCTAACCCTAGTAGGAAAGTTACTTGAAATTGTTATTTTAGGGTATATCCGCTCTTGGGCCTAGGGTAGAGGATCTCTAAGGCACCTTATCCTAGCTTCCCTATGGTTAAATTTAACGAATAAATTAGAGATATCTTATGATTAAGTTTATGTTCCTAACCCTAGTAGGAAAGTTACTTGAAATTGTTATTTTAGGGCAAAAACTACCGCATTTACAAAAAGGTACATTACACAAGAAAAAAAAGTCAGCTAGATTGGGTAATTGTTCAGTGTGGATGAGGAAATTAATTCTATGGCTTTAAATGTTCTTAAAATACCTAAGTTGGCTATTAGAGGCTCAGCTCTCATATGCTTTGAAAATCCCAGGGATTAAAACCTAAGGCTTAAGTTATTGAAACCATAGTTTTAAAACTCGTGGACTCGCCACAGACTCGCGAGTCCATGGGAGCCACGAGTCGACTCGCCAAGGACTCACGAGGCAAGTCCATCTGAAAGACTCGCGAGTCTTTTGAATGGACTCGCGAGTCTTTCAGATGGACTCGCGCGACCCAGAAAAAAAGTCATGCAAGCTTTAAAATTGAGTTTAACATGTGAAAAAATTTGGTCTCTCCGTCAAGATTCATATATGGAGTATAACATTTAAGTATAAGTTCTTATACTTTAAGTTATATTCCATATATACTGTCAGGATGTTTGAGAGTGGTTTCGGACTTCCAGGAGTTATAATGCAAAATCTAGTTTTTGGAGGATTCTTCAATTTTCCAGACTTATTCAAATTTCAGGATCCTTCAGTGATGCCCCTTGACCCCCAAACCCCTGTCGAAAAATATAGGGCGAAATTGCGCCGATGGAAGTAGGGAAAATTTAACCTCCGAGTCTGATTAAGCTCCATATAAAAGCATAATTAGCATTGAAGAAATCTTGGTATTATACATTTTAGAGTTGAAAGTTTGAAACTATGAGTATGTGACATGTGTAATGTTTCAATTATGGCTCTTATGTTCTCTAAATGCATTAATTTCTTTTTGTTTTTTTGTAAAACTGTGGTTTTTTTTTTTGCCGAGTCTTTCACGAGTCCGAGTCCGAGTCCGAGTCCAAATTTTTGGTTTGCGGAGTCTCTGGCGAGTCCGAGTTTTTCAACTATGATTGAAACCACAAACACAACCTAAAAAATTCAATTGACTTTAAATGAAAACCAAACAAGAAAGAAAACTAGGAAAATTAGTAAACATGTATACTGACAGGCCTGTTTTGTCCAAGTTTGTTAAGGATGATTTTCCAAGACTAACTCAGCTTCAACCATCATCTTTGTTGAGGTTACTAGGATGCTTTTCTATTTCGATGGCTTCTGTTCTCTCTATCAACCAAACAATCTTACAAAGAAAAAGAAAAAATCAATTTCCTAATTGCATGATTGGTTTTATTTTCATGTTCTACCAGGGCTAATTTTTTATCTCTTCTATTTTCTAAATCTGCATGGTGTTTTTTGATTCTGGTTTGGAGCGATCATCTTGTTACCCAATAAAAGAAATTCTGCATGACCAGAAACATCTCAATTGACCAAGCAATTACTGTAATACTGAGATTTAGCGACCTCCAAACCATACATATTTGAATATATATTTGAACAAGGAAAATAATTATTCATTATAATTTATAATCCTTATGCAAGAATTGCTTAGACTGATTCAGGATATAACAAGCAGAACAAATTGCTGCTCAAACAAAATAAAATGAAACAGAATTCGAACTGAGAATTTCTTGCTCTTGGAAAGGTAAGATCAATTCGAAGGAGCAGCAAATGGAAACCTGTACCCCTTGGGGACAGGGGGTTTCTGAAGAGATGATGATTACAAATTCATTTTTGCACATGTTATGGTATCAGCAAAGTACTAACCATAAGCTCGCCACGAAACCCTGTTCCACCGGCTTGAGATCAGTTTGGAAATCAATCTCAACAATGCCATTCTGGGAAAAGCTTCAAAATTTGTCACAAAGCTATATATAGGTGAAATTAATTTGAACTGTCAGATGAAACCTCTTCTAAAAGATGTTCTGATCATTGCTAAGAATTCAGTAATATCTCCTTCAAAAATTAGTATGGGCAGAAATTGAAAAATAAGACTGCTGATAGTGCTGCTAATGTTAGTCATTTGATGAAATCTATGGTTATTTGCAATAAAAACAACTTTTGGTATGAATTAATAAAGTTTCTAATTAAAAAAATCCAAATAATGAGGTCAATGTCCGAAATAGGTATCAAAGGAATGAAAATGAATATGACAAGCTGGCAGAGAACAGGTTTGTGGCTGAAAAGGAGACTGATTCAAAGCAATTCAAAGCCAGACTAAATGACAAAAACAAAATGTCAGCAGTTCCGGTGCATCTTGTTGAGGTCATAAGCAATAAAATAAATACACAGATGCTCATGAACCTCTGTTTTACTTAAAATATGATGCACCTTCTGAAGCCACCCAATCAGAACGGTAACAAGGCAAGTGAAGCTAGCCCCTCTAATTAGACAGAAGCCAGCCCAAGTGATCATAACAAGAATTTTGATCCTCAAGTGGTTGCTTCTTCAGGTATATGCAGAGAACTTGTTACAATATTTAATGAATGCTTGATTATTAATTGAAGTTGCACAATGCTATCACTAAAAATCATTCTGACATATACAAGATTTAGATACACATATACTGCTCCATAAGGTATTCTAGAAGTAAGGAAAATGCAAGTATGTATAAATTATTGGTGTGAATAAGGTGTTTTACCTAACTAGTTCATCTAGTAGGTCCTATTCACATGTTAAGTTTAATTAGGTCCTAGGAATCTTATTACAAAAATCTTAGTTGTCAATGAGATCTTATCTCATCTCATTTACTTCTTCTGTCCTAGGTCATTTAATATTTGTTAAGTTAGTTGTCTCATGTCATAGGATTAATACATATGTCATGATCATGTCTAATCCTATCTTTCACCTTGTCAATCTAAGCAAGGCCTCTTGTACACATCAGATCATAAGATCAGAGCTGTAGAACATAGGAGTATGTACTATCATTAATCCATTGTTGATCATTGTACATTATTGGCATCCTTAATCATAGCAAGCTATTTTCTTGCCATACTCTCTTGTGGAAGGTTATCTTTTGTTTTGCAGATGATCTTGGGGTGTAACCTAATTTTCTGCTCCTACATAAATATTAAAAATAAGTTTCAGGCTAGCCGTGGAAACAATATATGTTACCCTAAGAATTGGTAAATATGCAAACATATACATTAACTCAAGTGACATTCTTATCAAAATAAAATTTCATTGTAACCAGAGCAACTTACAAAATTTCCTTAGTAGAGGGCTACTTAGGACAATCATAACAATAACATTTTTTTGTTGGCAGAAAGTACAATCTCTTTTTTCTGGAGACTACTGAACTAACAAAATGATAGAAGCAATGTACAATGGTTCTTGTTGAAAACTTGGTTGAAACCATAAAAGATATCAAACAACACTTGTTTTGCAAGCACTATTGTCTGAGAAATAACCACTATGTCAACCACATTTCAAGTACTAAACACCTGCCTACAGAAGAAATTGTTGTTAAAATAGGCTCAAAATATATAGTAGTAGCAAACCAACTAGAACTGAGGACTTGAAAGTTAAAACCACCTGCTTGGCAAGCCACAATTATGAACGTATTGGCACTATGCCATCATTGAAGCTTGGTTAATGCTGCGGGTACAGTGTAGAATATATAGATAATATCGTTAATCCCTTGTATGTTTACTAAGCATAGTTAGATCAGTTAGAAAGATTAGAACAAATTGTATGTTTAATCAAAATTGTTATATTGGTTGGAAAGATTGGTACAAGTATTATAATATCCTCAGAAAGCAGAAGGGTCATTGAGTAACCCAAATGGCATATTATAAACTAATAATGCTCTTAACTAGAGTCTAATAGTTATAACTGCCTTTTGGCACATCCTTTGTATAATTCAAGAAATCTGGAATCTAGTAATTAATTTTGATTCTCTTTTATATAATTAAACTAAAGACAAATCATTAGGGCTGTTTGCATCGTAAGTATACAATTGAACCTATCCTCCGTTTGAGGAAATTCACATGAATGACTTCAGCCATTGCCAATTTGGAATCAATTATAAATGAAATTCATTTCCTCGTAATGGAATGAACATCTTGAGAATTAGTTCATTTGGGATGGATATAGTAAAATATATTGAATGTACTGATTAATAATGATTTGCAGATATTATGATACTGACTCTGAATTTTTTCCCAAAATCAGCACAGAAAAATTTTGAAGCAAAATGGAATTGGAGGTTGCACTTTTCTTCCAAAAGCATGCACAAAAATGCTTTCAAGTTTCCCCCAGCATCTGCCCCGGCAAGGTAAACATCTTATATGCACCCCTATCTAAAAATAAGGGTGTCTCTAAAGGATGCATTCTGGAAAGGGTCCATGTTGAAATGAGCCCTTGAGAATGTTATAGATGTGTATAGCAGCTCAAACTGGCCATATGAGCAGTCCCAGTAACATGAAGTTAAGGTCCTTAAATATCACCAGCATGGGCACCCTCAACAATTCTATGACATATTATACATACACATGGCATGGATGTCATGCTGTCCCATATTCCCGCCTTGAACATTTGGCTTTATGGATATCTTTATGCAGGTTTATGCACAGGTAGTGGATAGTTGCTCTTATGAATGTGAAAGGCACAAAAACATTGCAAAGGTAAGACCAGCTACAGATGAGGGATCCATCATGCCTTGATTCAAAGAAATTGCATTATGATCAAATCCGCATTTACCTTTTCTTAGCTTTGATAAGGGAACTCAAAGTCATTAAGATGAATTATGACAGACGGGTAAAGCTACAAATAAGATGCTTCTAGTTCAATGGTTGAAGTGGTAATCTAAGTTGTTGGTTCAAATATGGATTCGGAGTTCTGTCATGCTGGTACAGCAATTTTTCCCCAGGTATGACCATACTATATACATATATGTGCCTATAATTTGCAAAACAAAATGTACAGAATTGAAAACATTTCATATTAATAAAGAGAATTGATAATTGAAAAGAGATCAATCCTAAGTTGACACAAGAATAACAAAAAGTGCCCAACAAGAAAACTAAAAATAAAAGATATTTTAAAAGTCAAAACATACACAGATCTCTAGAGCATTCTTGTAAAATATCATGGACTGTGGAAAACTCATGCCAACTATATTTTAAGTCAAAGTTACTATTTTTTAGAAAAAAACACGTAAATCATTTCATATAATGATTTCACATACCTGAAATTCACACACAACATAAACAACTTAGTTGCTAGGAGTTTACTCCCAAATATCTAAAAGGGCTACTAGACCAACCGAATCCAAATTCCACTCGTACCTTCAAAGTATATTTATATGTCTCCAGCCAATCCACATACCATCATAAAACTAGGCACAAATGAAAACCAACAAACAACCTACATCTCTACAACCACAGGCACTACATTCCTGAAAGTGGCTGAAACAACTTGACCCCACCCAACGCTTTTGTGCCTCAATTGTTTTGGGAAGGACCACCCACAGACTGAGACAATGTTATCAGATCACAAGAATGAGGCAGGGCATTACTTCCCCATCAGATTTACCCAACTCGCCCTGCCAAAGAGGGCAGAAAACAGCTGATCTTTAAGATGAAGGAGCAGCAGCAGATTAAGGCAGGTTGAATTCAGTGACAACCAGAGATTTATTGAAATACACATGCACTTGCATAGCCATCCCATCCCCTAAATTATATGACTCGATCTCCTTTGGCAAAGATATGACCTTGACCTAGCCAAACCCAGGCCCTATCCCGTACTTTCCTGTCCCCATGGTGACGGGAAAAAATGGAGGACCCAGTAATTTAGGTGGTAAAAAAGTGCAAGCAATGTCAACTGTAGAACAAAACTGTTAGTGAAGGTTTGAGAAAATCATCATTATTTGAGATGCAAAACAAATTACTGAAGGTTGAATATAGTGCAATCTGGGCTAGATAAAAGGTTGAAATAAACATTGCTAGAGTTATATTTCTCCAAGTATGGGCAACCAGTCCATTAACAAAAGTACTCACAGAAAATTTTATATATTAAATAGCATTATTGAAAATATCACTTTTTCTAAGCAATCATATCATGTATATGAAGCTCAATGACAGACATTATTGACATTAATGGATTGATTAAATAAAAGAATTATGCCTGCATAAATAAGAAATTCTAAAAATTTCAATAAAGAGTTGAACAGCTATAAATTTAACTGACCTGATAATGGAGGAACACCCATCTCAACTCCCATTTGAACAAGGGCAGCCCGAAGCTCATTTCTGCTAAGCTTGCCACTATCATCTGTATCTAAATCTGTAAACAAATTTTCTGCTAACATTGCAAAATCATCTTCATCCTCAAGAAACAGCCGTATAACACTCCCATCCAAAATAGACACGACCAATGGGTCATCTGCATTGAAAATGTCCTGTAAATTAAGTCATGGATTGGAAGAAGTCTCAGTTCAAGACCTCTTACAGAACATTGACACTTATTTTACAAGAAGTCTCAGTACAAGAACACTTATTTTACTTAGGTCAAAATATGTCAATAATAAAATATTTTTAAATATATCTTAGACAAGAATTTTTGCTGTAAACTTCATAACAAATATATTATACATTGAAAAACTTTACAAAGCCAGTTCTTTTTATTAAAATATATTATCAATTAGATAAATTTATTATCTTTCAGTAGACTCCGTAAAAATTTAAAAGCTAATTTAAATCTCTGGTTACGATGTTGGTGAGCTCATTTGAGATCAAAGTTGGTTAATTTCAATCAAGAGCTTTAAGCCTGTGACATAA
This sequence comes from Cryptomeria japonica, assembly GCF_030272615.1. Classification (NCBI taxonomy): domain Eukaryota; kingdom Viridiplantae; phylum Streptophyta; class Pinopsida; order Cupressales; family Cupressaceae; genus Cryptomeria; species Cryptomeria japonica. Next base: position 372,825,098 of record NC_081411.1, on the reverse strand, counting down.
AAGAGTTTTACTAGCATGCTATTTCATGGGCCTTTTGTCATTTAAATAGAATTTTAAATAGACACAACTAGATATTCATATAAATATTACTCTCGAAAATGTAGAATTGGATCCTGCAACTTGTGAATACGAGATCTGAATTATGTATATTTATGCCTCGATTTTCCAGTTCATTAAGTTTCCATCCTCAGCTATTACGTTAAGGAATGCATAACAACTAGCGTAGTTATCTTAAATACATCTACCTAAAAAAGGCCAAGCAATATCAGTTTCGGGTTATTTTATTTGCTTGAGTTATTTTATTTTTACTTTAGAGCTATTTTATTTACTACATACATACATGGACACATGAATTTTAATTTTTAGTTCAAAATTATTTTGTTTTATCTATATTGTCTACTTTATTTTATTTCAAGAGAGTTTCTCTTTTGTAACTTTTAAATTTACATTTGGAAAAGCAATTATTTTGTTTTGTTTTTGCTTTAGCGTAGTTATCTTAAATACATCTACCTAAAAAAGGCCAAGCAATATCAGTTTCGAGTTATTTTATTTACTTGAGTTATTTTATTTTTACTTTAGAGCTATTTTATTTACTACATACATACATGGACACATGAATTTTAATTTTTAGTTCAAAATTATTTTGTTTTATCTATATTGTCTACTTTATTTTATTTCAAGAGAGTTTCTCTTTTGTAACTTTTAAATTTACATTTGGAAAAGCAATTATTTTGTTTTGTTTTTGCTTTGACATATTTACTTTATATTATGCTTATTGTTAAATAATAATACTTTGATGTGTAAATTAAAATGGCTATCAAATTTTAGGTAGAAGGTGAAGAGTTTTTATTTACAAGGTCACATGACATGATGCTCTGCCCCTTGCTTGCACTGTAGAGCTCCCCTAGGCATGAAAGAGCCAAAACGAAATGAAACAACTGGTAACATATTTTCTTCTTGAGGATACTTCATCATTTTTTCTCATCCTGGACAGACCAAAACAAAGAAAGCATCATGGTAGGAAAACCAGTTAGTTGACATTATCAGCATATTTTGGCTCAGCATACCCAGGAAATTAATTAGCTTTGTCAAAACTCTCTATTAGGAGAGACTATTACTCCTTAAATATTCGCTAGTTTTTGACCGAATGTCTCTACTTGATAAAGGTATTGCATAACATACTCAGGAGTATGTAAACTATCATATAAGGTGTTTCAAGGGAAGACTTGCAACTTCAATCATTTGGTCCTTTTTTAAGTAATCCTGGATTCTTCCTTAATTCTATGTTTTCCTCTAAAGAATCAATCTAGTTCTGTTTATTTGCTCTTCCTGTGCACTGGAATAAGGATAATCTTACAGCAATTGCTGATTGCATTAGTGAATATTTGCAATTAGTACTTTTGAATAAAACCATGCAAGAAATCAGTAGAGTTCGAGTTATAGATATTGTAAAGCCTTTACCAGAAAAGATGCTCTGGAAGCTTTCTATATATCAGACAAGTGAAAAAGGAATATTTCCCCTCCACTTCCTCCTGCACAGTGCATGCAAGAGTCCAGTGGAAAAGATGCTCTGGAAGCTTTCTAATTATCAAGAATGTGCAAAAGGAATCTTTCCCCTCCACTTCTCCTGCACAGTGCATGCAAGAGTTGTTCCACAAGAGTACACTGATAATCATTATGAGCAACTGTCTGTCACATATGCAACTCTAAACAGAATAGATTGCTTCCTAGAATTGTCCAGCCTGTTAGCCCTAAATTTTCCCTGACAAGTATTTGCATATCCAGCATTAGTACTCCTACAGTGATCTATGACAATACTATTTTCTACTCCAAAACGTCTCTAAAAAGTGACATCTAAGGATTTTACTTTCACCTCCTGGGTGGTCTTCATTTGTTTCTACTGCTTTGCACGGGCTTCTCCTGGCATCTATTTATAATTGACTATTTTGGGGGGTTATTCTTTCAAGGCTAATCCCTGTGTGTGTATTTTCAGACTTTTCTTGCTTTTTTGGGCCTATTAGTATTATTTATTTTCTTTCTTTCTCATATATATGATAAGAACTAAGTCTAATATTTGATTTTCAATCTTTGGTCTCCAATTATGTTATGGTCTTTAAAAACAGTTTCCAGTTCTTTATTGAAGTTTATTGAAAAGTGCTTAAGTAAATTGTCCTCGTGTATTAATGGCACAGTACTGTCCCATGGTAACATTATATTTCCCTCTTCTGATCAATTAGAATTAGTATCACTACTAGTGAACCTAGAAACTCATGTTCACAGTCAATATACAACCATGTACAATATTTTGGTACTGTGCATCTTATAATATAATCTTGTACGGTCTTACCTCAAATATATATACATATCCATACATACATATATATACATATATATGACCCACTGTTGAAAGGCAATCACAGCAGTTTCAGCGTAAGAAAAGATCAACAATTCTCTCAAGCTGCTAAAAATGGAGCACGCTTTCCAAACATTTCTGTCGGTTTTGAAGATGCCTTGACAGTTGCCTCTCTTCAGGATTGTGCATTAATTGGGAGATTCATTGGAGAAAAACTGTCAAGAAATTGAAAGGGCATTGACAGAATGGAAAAACAAGCACTTGTTCAATTTTCTGACCAAAGGTTTCTTCTCTGTCACTTTCGAATCCAAATAAGACTGAGATTTTGTCCTCCATTATGCGCCTATATAGGATCGGACCCCTAATTTTAATAAGCTATCTTGCTCTCCACAAAGCGATCCATGTTGGATACTGCTATACAATTTACCGTTGGAATATTGGTCACCCCAGGAAGAATAACAAAGATTGGTAATAGCATGGGATACCGTGGATGCTATCAATATGGAGTTGTTGGATATATATCTATACTAGGGTTTGGATTGTTTCCATTTTTGAGAATCCAAAGGTAATTTTTCTCTCTTCCCCAGTTAGGAAATGGCTCCAATAGGTTGAGGTGGGGAAACAAAATTCTTTTGTTTGAATTACAAAGATCGTGCCCATTCAGAAATTAATTGCCCTACAAAGTCATGAGAAAAAAATTGGCAATGGGTGGCTAAGAGGGAATGGACTTGGATAAGGTGGAAATCAACTCTGAAAAGAATCTGGGCTATTCTTTAGATCCAAGAAAATAAATTTCAGTTATGGATGGAGGAATCTTTGAAGATGGTAATCATTGCTTTCAACAATCACCATCAAGAGGTAGATGATCAAATTTGTGATGATAATGACTTGGATTGCCTGATAAGTTCAGAAAATGAAGCAAATGTTGAGTTAGGTATCACTGACCTTCGATGCATTAGTCAATCTGCTTCAAATTTGCTTAATGCCGACATGGGGTCTAGGAAGAAGTGCAGAAGGAAAATGAACCTATGTTACCCCGAGTTTCTGGGACGGGGGGATGGAGGGATGGGGAAACGGATTTCTGGGACGGATTTTTTTTTCCCAGAGTAGGAGACGGCAGGGGACAGCAGTGGGGACAGCTATATAAAAAATAGGGAAAATTTTAAATATTCGTATAAAAACATGGATAAAGCATGCTTATATACATTATAAAACCTTAACATATAACGTTTGTGTTAAAAAATTTAAATAGAGAATTTGCATGAGTGTGGAAGTCAAACAAATAGACAAAATTCAATCATTAATTTTATGGGACAGCCAGAGTACAGGTTTCCGAAAGTTTCCGAGTTTCCGGGACACCCCTGTTTCCGGGACAGGTCAAATTATGCCGGAAACGCGTCCCCAGGTAACACTGAAATGAACAAACAGAATAGGAAAGAAAATGCTTTGACAAAGGAGCAATCTACTTTAAATGAATGCAAGCTGAAACTTCAGGGAGGAAAACCCTCCCTTAGAGAGCAATGAAGATTGTTACCTGGAATGTTAGGGGCTTGAACTACCTAACAAAAGGCATATGACCAAGCACTAATTTGATTATTTGTTCATCAACTTAAGTTTGCTGCAAGAAACAAAATTGAAGGAATCCAGAGCAAAATTGTCCAATCTATCATTGCAAAGGTTGGAAAGGTTTTAGTGTGGAGGTAGTGAAAGCAGCTAGGAGCCTCAAAGTCCTTCAAAGACCAATCCGAGTCTATGTGGAATTGCTCCTTTCTCCCACAAATTGGATGTTCTCTAAGGTAAGAAGTCTATTTTATAAATTGTTGTATTGTTTGGTGAAAGGATATGGCCCCAAAAGGACAAAGGACAAAAGCCGAGTTTGGAATGAGATCCAATCTTTATTTCTTCCCCAATTAGATAGAAAAATTCATAGTTGGGGGTAACTATAATGCTATTCTTTATCTCAAAGAGAAAAAAGTAGTGACCTCTCGCAAGCTTCTCAAGCTGAACTCAATTTCCAAAAGTTTGTTACAGATTCATATTTAATGGATGTGGATCCTAAAAATAATGCTTTTACTTTGACTAATAAGCGGGATAGTTTCACCAATATTTCCAAACAACTTGATAGGTTGTTATGCTCTACTAATTGGTTACAATCCCAATTCTTTTAGAATCCTTCATTTTCTGATTTCTAATACAAATAACTACCCTATAAATCTTTCAATTTTGGAGTATAAGCCACCCCTCAGTTGTTTGTTCAAGTTCGAGCCAATGGGGTTCAAAAGGGATTATTTGATAGGGGTTAATGGATGTGGATCCTAAAAATAGTGCTTTTACTTTGACTAATAAGCGGGATAGTTTCACCAACATTTCCAAACAACTTGATAGGTTGTTATGCTCTACTAATTGGTTACAATCCCAATTCTTTTAGAATCCTTCATTTTCTGATTTCTAATTCAAATAACTACCCTATAAATCTTTCAATTTTGGAGTATAAGCCACCCCTCAGTTGTTTGTTCAAGTTCGAGCCAATGGGGTTCAAAAGGGATTATTGGATAGAGGTTAAAAGCAACAATTCCAAAGGGGTCCACGATGTTTAGCTTCTTCAAAAAACTGTCACCTCAAAAATCAGGTGAAGGATTGGAACAAACATTCCTTTAAAAATATTTTCAAAGAAAAAAACAGAACAGAACTAGGACTGGAAGAGCTGAATCAAAGGAGCATTGCCTCTAGAATGTACCAGGCAGATTATACAAAAGAAAAAGACTTGATGGCAAAGTATGCAAAGATCCTTGCAAGAGAAGAGATTCTTTGGAAACCCAAATCAAGGGAAACTTGGCTAGCAGAAGGAGATTTTAATACAGAAAATTTCCATAATGCCTCAAAAGGTTAGAAGAGGGCAAAACGAGATTGATTTAATCAACTCTTCTGATGAACATCTTTTGACTAACGGATAAGACATTCAAATAGAGGTTCTTCAATTTTTCAAGGATTTGTTAGCAACAGATGGTGCATCAAATGTTAAGGCTATGAATTATCTACAGAATAATATCCCATAGCTTGTAAAAGACAAAGACGATACAATGCTTATGGCTCCCCTTTCTGAAGATGAAAATAAATGTGTAATTTCTCAACTCCATCTGGACAAGGCCTCTAGCCCAAATGGATTTCCTATTAGTTTCTACTAGAATTGTTGGGCTATTATGGGGAGAGAGGTATGGGAGTTGGTGGACTTAGGGAAGTTGAAGAAGATTCTAAAGGACCTAAACAATACACTCATTGCTCTCATCTCAAAGAAGCTGGAATGTGATTCTTTTGCAAACTATCGGCCTATCTCCTTATGCAACATTTTTTACAAAATAATCTCTAAGGTGATGGTGAACCAGTTGAAAGTTGTACTCCCCTATATCATTTCCTATAAGCAAAGCGACTTTATGCCTAGTAGGAACATTTTGGATGGAATCATCATAGTTTGTGAAGCCATTTATTCAATAGTCAACACTAATCAAAAGAGCATGGTAATTGATTTGGACAAGTAAGGCTTATAATTGAGAGAGTCAAATTCTTCTTGATGAGAATTCTAAAGAAATCTAGCTTCGAGCAAGGGTGCCTTGAGTGAATTTCTAGTTGCAATTCTAGTCCAAGTTCTCAGTTTTAGTCAATGGAAACCCTTGCAATTTTGTTCAAGCACTAGAGGATTAAGCAAGGTAACCCATTGTTCCCTTTTTTCTTCATGATTATGACAAAGCACTTGAGAGAGCTATCAAAATGAAAGCTTCCGTGGGTGAGTGGCAAGGCATTCAGACAGCAAGGAATTTGGATTCCATTACTCACCAACAATTTGCAAATGGCACTATCCTTTGTGCAAAGGTTCAAATGGAGTAGGCTATCAAGATTAAAGCCACCTTGGACAGTTATATTTCCTCTTCGAACCAAATTGTTAATAGCAATAAGTCAAATAATTTCATATTCATACTAAGAAGGTGACTCAAAGGAGGATAGCTGATTTTCTTGGGTTTGATATCCACTCCATCCCGAGTAAATACTTGTGTGCTTCACTATTCAAATTTGTTGTTAGGACAAGGTTGTGGAATGACACAATTGGTACGTGTAAAACAAAATCAAATGTGTGGAAAGGCCACTAGTTATTGGTGGTAGGAAGGATCCTTGATAAAAGCAATTTTATCAACAACTCCTATTTACTTAATGTCTTGCCTCCAACTCACAAAGAATGGCACTCGTGACTTGGACGAGATCATGAAAATGTTTTTTATGGAAAGGCTCCAACAAAATTAAGAGGGTGTCATTCCTTAATTTGGATTTTGTGAGAGGTAAATCAAATGGAGGCACTAGCATCTATGGTATAATTAAACATAATATTGTGCTCAATGCAAAGCTAGTATGACATATGGCTACTAGTCCAAATTCTCGATGGTGCGAAGTTCTACAAAAGAGATACCTAGATAATGAAAATCCAAGAGAATCCTTACCATTGCTGACCCTCCAAGTGGCAAATGTGGCTTATGATGTCTTGCAAGCCCATCATGATATCATCACTAATCATCTTTCATGGGTTATTCATTATTGATGGAGATTTTGCTAATTTTTGGACCAGTTCTTGGAATGGTTTCAAGCATCTCTCAAAGATCATAGAATTAAGTGCAGAGATATGATGTTAAATGTTTGGGGTGAAAAGGCTACAAATTATGTTATAGAGAATTCAAGGGATATCAGTTTAAAGAGGGTGTGGAAGGATTTTAGTTGCCCAACCATCTCTACTATGACCAAAATCAAAATAGCAGAAGAACTTAGTAGAAGAAGACTTATTATTTCCAAGTCCTAATAAAATTATGTGGAGTGGAGCTAAGTTTGGCTACCATTCAGCCAAACTTGAGTATCAGATCCAAAACATGGCTACCTCCAACCCCTATTGCCCATTGGATCTTTGTTGGGGTGCTAATGTTTTGCACAAAGTAAGGGTTTCTGTGCGGACTATGTTACACAAGCAGATCCTAATTAGTGATGGACTACAAACCATTTATATCTTGGGACCTTCGAAGTGTCCCCTATGAAAGAACACCAAAGGATCATGTGATTACTTGTTACTTTCTTGTTCATATGCCCATCATTGTTGGAATTGGTTTTTAAGGAGGCTAGGTTTATGTAGCAGCTCTCCAGAGAGATATTTTGCAACCTTTTCAAAGCTAGTTGTATCTTCACAACAAAACAACTTTGGCAGGAATGTGGTTGGTAAGTCCCTCTATGTTAATCTAGTAGTCAAGTAAGGAACAAAACAAGCAAGTTTTTAATGGCAAGCTTAAAGAGTTAAAATTTGTATAAGTTGATTTGTAAAAATCAAGGTAAGAAACTTTAATTGAAAGCATTTTAACAATTGGTACAATTGGGTTATGAAGTCTTGGAGCTCGTTCAAGAGCCCCAATAATCACTTTTTGAGTTCTTCGAAGGAATGTTCTCTATATGAATGAGGTAGGATCCATCATATGGGCAGTGTCGAAAAAGATAACAGCATACATCAATAATGAAGCACAGTTTCAAGCTTTATATAAAGTGTGAAACTATCATTTGGAGATATTTTTGCAAGATCCTTATAGCAAATAAGACTATTGTACATGTCTAGACGAATTTAGTTGTTTAGCAAGGGAGGTAGATTAATTGTGGTATAGATAGTTTACCTAATTTAAGGTAATCCTGTGAAGATAAATTTTCCAAGGTAAATTCATAATCAGAAATAGTAAAAACATTCCTCATAATCTTTCAACATCATTTTCACAGAGAAAAAATGTTTTAAATAAATTGCCATGGAAATCTCAAGCAAGAAAAATGAAGTGCAAGGTTGCCATCTCGAACAGAAACTATGGCTATTTAAATGAGGACCTATCGACACAAATTGGGAGATTATTCAACATTTTAATCCCTTCGATTGAAGGAGCAATAATTTGCATGATTGGCACGAAATCATTCAAAGGTGGGCATGTGCATGACAATCTGATCCTTGAAGAATTTGTGCTGAGCTTCATTGATGTTCTGGGTAGAAAAATGTATTGAAAACTAGCAGCAATTAAGTTAATTAACAATTTTTGGCAAAAGGAAGCGCTTGCAGCCATCTCAAAAATTGACTGAAGAGCAGAAACAAGTGACATTGTTGGGGTTTTCAATAGAGAGGCTTTGAAGAACATATAATGCTCGGCCAGTGCTATGAGTTGGTCACACATGGAATCCTAAAATACAATCTTGAGGATTACAAGAAACTTGTGGCTCAGCACCCTAAGCTTTTAAACACTCAATAGTGAAAGGAGATTTAGGTATAGGAGGGTCTTGTTGTGACCTTTTCACACATCGCCCCATTGCAGATGGGGACCCCCTATTTTCGCTCACCTAATCGTTTGCTTTAGGTCTTTTGGCAATATCTTTGTGGTTCGCACAATTTCAAGTGTTAAAGGGGAATGCAAATACACTAAACATCATCAAGTTTAGAACATCATCAATTTTACGGTTTCTGTCCTGCCTGTTCTGAAAGAAGAGGCTTGTGATCAAAAATGTTTGAGAAGGTAAAACTTGACTAAGGGAAGTTTTTTCCAAAAAAGGCTTACCTGTGAAATTTGAGTGTTTTTCATGAACTTTCTATCTTTAGCAATGTCTATTTTTAGTAGAGTCTATTTTTAGCAAATTGCACTGTCTCAAATTGGCCTAATTTTGTGTTTGGACAAACTTTCTATTTTTAGTAGTTGCAATTTTTAGCAACATGTGAACATTGACTGTAAATGGAGCACATGTCAACATTGATTGTAAATGGAGCAAGTATCCAGATTCAAATCCGATAGAACGAACATGAAATGCACAGCCTAAAAGGAATAAGTGCAAAAGAAAAATCCTTTCTCCAAGCTAAAGTGTGCCTAGGAGTGCAAATTTTTCTTTGAGGAATTTTCCACAAGAGCAAAAATCCTCCACTGAGCCAAAAGTGTGCCTAGGTTCGCCATGCCTAAAACCCGCCCAAGGAAGATATGAAACATGGAGCAATAAATAATTGATATTTCAATGATTTTGGGGCGTGGGGCCCACACATGAAAAAAATTAATTAGTTTTTTTTTTTTGAGGAAGATTGATTAACCCTATGTGAAACTGATTGTTTTCTCCTTTGGTCAACCAATAGGGCGAAGAGGTGTGAATTCAAGAGGCAAAATTACCTATAATGGTAAGTTGGTAATTCATTTTAACCTCACAACTTGGAAATTCACAATTAGAAGAGCAGGTGCGAATTTGACCAAGGCGTTTTTTCTTCATTATTTTAATTTTGGAATTCCTTCCTAGCAAGGTTAGTTATTTATTTATATTTTTTGGAATTCCAAGTATGCAGTCATTCCAACCAAAATCACGCTATAGGCTTGTTCATTTTTCCTTGCAATCAAGAATTTTGAATTGATATTTAATTAATCCTTGTGACGACAGATTTAACCATAGAATGGATTGATAAAATTTCCAAGTTAAAAAAGGAAATAATTTTAACATTGTTTATCCTTGGAATTCCAAGAAATTGAATGGCAGAATTCAGGTTCGCAGTTGTGTCCATACAAGCACTAATCAAGAAGGAGATGGGAGGATTTCTTCCTGAGTCCAAAATTCAGTCAAAGTGGGAAAATGTTGGCGACATCAACTTTGGGACATTCAACTTAGAAGATTTCAGGCAAAGGATGTTCGAGCATGACGGTGTAGTTCCTTCAGTAATGGCACGAACAATGATCCGGAGTGGAATTGTCGGATTACCTCCTTACATCCAATTGAATGAGTGAAACACTACAACCCAGAGAGAAGAATGATCGCAACTCCTGACGGCAAGTTGATGGCTAACCTCACTTCGATAGCGATCTCAGAGGCATTTGGAATCACCACATAGCGTTACATGGACTATAAGAATAAAGAGAAAGCATTGAAGTTCTACCACGCAGGAGTAGATGAATGTGCAGCTACTATCAATCACAAGTAAATGGAGAAGCCTAAGCCTCATCATTCTAAACTACCCAAACAACTCATCAAAATGGACTTCAGGCAAGAGTACAATGATCTTGTGGTCCTGATGAACAGACTCATGGGAAATCAACATGCCTATGCCTATGAACCATGGATGTTTTTCTACATTGCAGAAGTTATATAAGGAATCAGAGCTATAGACTGGTCCAAATTGATAAGTGACAACTTGGATGAGCAGCTAAGGAATTTGGAGCAAACTCGTTCTTTCTACCTAAGTTCATACTTAGTCTACTTGATTGCCAAAATTCAAAAGTATGATGAACTCATATGCCAATGATTGGACAAAGTGAAGAAAAGTTCAAAGTATATGAATGTTTTCCTCAATTACAATTGACCAACACCATTCATTACAGGAGAGTGAACGATGCATTTTCAATGCATATTGTTTGGAATCTACAAGGAGGTTTTCACAAGAGGTTATCCTCAGAGGATAGAAAATTAGTGGAAAAGTATGGTGCATGGTTCATCCAGTTTCCCAGGTTCACGTATATCAAAGTCCAAGGGTTTGATGGCAATCTTGTTCGGCTACCAAGGTACCCAATAGATAAAATAATCCTACTGGAGGTAACAAGACAGTTGACAATATATGACAAAATTTAGAAGAAAAAGCAAGGATTACAATTTCCCTTCATCATGGGAGATGCATATGAAGTTTGTCCATCACTTTTAGCAGCCGAGAAGTCAACTGAGGAGTTGCAGTTCTATGAGCTCACCACATACATAGCAAGGGCAAACTTTGACCCATATAACAAGATCAAGACGATAGATGGCTAGAGACGTTGGCATAGAGCACACCTGGAAGATTACTGGGCAAACGCCAGAGATGATTTTGAGATTAGAAGAAGAATGTTTTCTAGACTATCACTGAAGCTAGTGTGAACGTGTGAACTCTTCTCAGTGCCTGATCAATTAGGAGAGGATGAAAATAGAGTGCAACCAGACTTTGAGAAGGAAAAGAGCACGACCATTTTTCCACCAAATTGGACCAATCTACAGATATTCGATCTTGACACCTAGACAAGACAAGTGACTAAAAGAATCAAGATATGATTTGATAGGCAAATAAGCAAATTCCAAGCCCTAGGTACCCAATTGACATATGATTTGATGGGCTATCCTGAATCACGATCCACTCAGGATGGAATTACTAAGGAAACACAAGATGATACAGATGAGTATGAACAGGGCCAACAAGAAGATAATAGTCTAAGGAAAGGCAAAGAGATTGCCAAAAGTCCAAGTTCAAGGAAGGCAAAGAAGCAAAATGCACCAAGTAAAGGACCAAACTCGAAGAAGCAAAAGGCAATGACACCTCAGTCATCACCAAATAGTTCTCCAAGCAAAGAAGTGGACCTATTTACAAGAGAAAAGATATCTCGTCCCAGGAATGATAGCCAAATGGAGATTGAGTCTAGTATATCTGACAAGCAGAGTGGAAATGCTCCCATGGAACCTCCCTACCAGGAAAACTTTGAACAAGGATCCCATCGGGATGAAGGTTTGAACATCATGGCTTTCTTTGATCAGGTGGATATGACAGCGGAAGTGTAAGGCTTGGGAGACCCCAGCTTTTCCCTTCCGAGCAAAGATTTTCTTGAGGATGAAACTTTTCCAGAACAACAAGAACAAATGGAAGTGCATAGTCAGCCATTAGAAGTACCAATGTGGCTAAAGAGCCGAATGAGAAAAGATCTAGAATGATCCGGCGACAGAATTGGAAGAACTCCTCAGTCAGATAAACAAGCCAAAAGAAAAGAAGACAACCAAGAAGTTCTCCCGGATGATAAGAGGAAAATCAGGATCAGGAATTCTACATGTTGTTGTTCCTAGAGTAGACAAGACGAGGGATGATATTACTCCAAAGGAGTATGATGTAACAGGGATTGATTTAGGACCTACTTCAAGAGCCCAAGTCATTAAAGATTTTGATGATTCCACTCAAGCATTGAAAGATCAAATTAGGAAATTGGAAGAAAAGTACAAGAAGTTGAAGACTGACCATAAAACCTTAGGTGGATATGTGCAACGCCTAATGAAGCCAGTTAGGCAAGAAGATGAGACATTTGTTCCACCCACCACCCTTCCAAAGAAATCAGTTGAAGGCCTTGAAAAAATGAAGGTGATTTCTCAAGGAACTAAAGACTAGTCGAAGAAAGTTCACAAAGAGGCAAATACATTCATTGAGGACTTAGTGCAGATCTATAATAGGATTTTGGCCATCCTTAGTTTAATCCAGGATGTTGATCACGCTTGGGCAGACACTCATATCTACCAAGACAAGACTATTCCACGCCTAGGAGCATTGATGGAGATTTTTCGACACACATTGATGGAAGGAGGAGTGATCAAGGAAAAAGAAGCATATGACTTCTCTAGATGGTATTGCATAGTGATATCAAGAAAAGAAACCTTCAAGAAATCAAATGAAGAATCAACACAGCTAAGGATGATACTTAAAGAAATTAAGATGGAAATCCTCTACTCAACGGAGGCATGTTTATGCAAGAAATGGGAGATAAGGAGATGACTATGGATAATTTGATGAGCAAGGTCAAGGAACACCTTTTTATGGATATGAGTTCTTTCTCGAGCAGTCACTTGGACGACATTTCCATATTCATCAATTTCATGAACAAGATTCAGGTACTCAAGCCAACATGGGAGATGATTCTCAGCTAGTGTGAAAAGGATACAAAAGTCATGGAGTACAAGCATGAGACTGCGCCATATGTCTTTGGAGATGAACTCGAGATATTGATGTCTAGGTTCATTGAATTTGCCAACAAAGAGAGAGATAAGAGACACACACTCCTATATGATGAGTTGTTTGATGCTTAGTTGGCATCTAAATATTAGTTCCTTACTCTAGTTCTTTTGCATAAAAGGTGGTCATTTATTTTGAAACCCTAATTAAGGTTTTCTCTCATTGCCTTTTGAAGGCCTATATAAAGAGATTTACCCCCCTCATTTGTAATAAGGAGAGACATTGTGAAATTGTTGCTAAGATACTCTCAAGATAATATTGATTCATTCATTGGTTTGTTGGTGAATATTTGCGTTATCTTGAAGTTGCATGGTTTCCTATCCTTCAAAGTAAAGTAGAATTTGTTTCTTTCAAAGTTTAGTGAATGAAAGATCTGATAGTGTTGATTAGTGGTGAAATCCTTTTATCATACCTTTGATGAATAGATAATTTATTTTCATTGTGTAAGGTTAGTCTAAGCTTGTTTTGTGTATGTTTAACTTCTATCCTTAGATAAATATCGTTTATTTTGATGGTAATTATTTAAGGTAAGAAAATCATAAGCACAACCTTTGAAGATTGCACCCACTTTGTCTAGTTGTTTCTTTTGACAAACCTAAGTGTGGTTTGATTTCACCCAATCAATTGTTGTCTCTTGAATTCTTAAAAGTAGAGTAGAATTCCTAACCTGATCCTCTGTTTCCATTTTTTTGAATTCCGTGATCTAAAATCCAAAGAAGGGAACCATCATTGCTATGCCTTTCATAGCATACATTCTTGGAGAGTGTATCATTCCAAGTCCTCACTGTGATCAAAAAACAACAAAAGCGTAAGTCCCCCTTGGATTGCCAACATACATCAAGCCAAACGAGCTCATATCCAACATAAAGTCGCAAGTTCGCTTAGGAACCTTGGAGTTGCATCTATGATCTTTGCAATCTTAGCATATGAGGGGTCTTTCCTCAAGAGAGGATAAAGTGTCTTTGGCATTTTTATTTTGTGTTGGTGTGGTCATAAAACACCCATCAACAAGCCTGTTGCTTCTTATGCACAACAATACCTATGAGAAATGCATTGTTATCTTCTTTCATCTCATAGGTGAGGCTTTTATCTAGTTTCTTGTTTTAATGGAAAGGGAGATACCCCCCTTGGTAGCAACTCATGAATAAAAAAAACCCTTTTACCTCAAAAAAATGTACTATTCAGTCCAACAAATTACATATCATGCACCTTCAAAACTAACCCTTTTTTGCCATTTTGGAAACAATGACACTAGAGCAAATTCTAGGTGGAGGGAATTGTGTTTGGGATGCAGCTGGTGCTGTGTTGAATACAAGCGCTTGTGCAATTAGGTGAAATACCATTTATGTATGTCACGACCAATTCTAGGCTATTAATTTTTAGATTTATTGATTCGTTAGACATTGAAATAATGATGACACTTGATATTATGCTATTAACAACATTATTTTATGTGATATTACTAACGTGATTTATGTGATGTAATGTTAATTATGTTATGAACTTTTATATATATGATGATGATCTGACTACTTCGTTGAGTATGAGGTGGCTGCAGGGTCGACCGTCGAAGGCGGACATATGACCGAGGAGGGGTCTCGTAGCTTGTCGACAGTAACTCACAGAATGTGAACCTGTACACACACAAATTAATAATAATAATTAAATAAGATTAATTACATTAAATATTTAAATCAATTTAGAAGTTTAAAATAAATAAAGTTATAATATTAATTAAATTCGAATTCATGATTTTTTGAAAATTAAAATTATTAAAATTTGAATTTAAGCATGTTTTAAATTTAACGCATGAGTTAAAATTGGCATGTAGAGTCGAACTCCCTGTGACTCCAATCCAACTCTTGTTTTGCATAAGTTTCTCTCTCATAACTGGCTATTTCTCCTTCACTAATTGCTCTCAACTTGAGTTTCTCCATTTTAACTCTCCTTTCACCATCACTTTTGTCAATCTAGATCCACACATTGAGGATCGATTTTTTCAGCCAAGGGAAGTTTTAAACAAATCTGAGATACCATTTTTGACAGGCAATAGACTGGAAAATCAAAACTTGGGGGCCTTCTTCATTATCGCACCCCCTTCTTCATCCCTCTCTGCGAATTTATCGGTCTGCAAGGTGACTTGGGAAGATCGAGCTGCCTGGAGGAGGTCTACGCCCTTCTTCTCCTCTCCTCACCTCATTTCCTTGCTGAGTATTACTGGTAATTGCTGCTTTCATTACATTGTTCTCCTGCACATTTTCTTGGATTCGTGGCATACATGATAAGCATCGACTTGATTGAATAATCGTTGCAGTTATGGACATTTACGATCCTTGTTTTCTATCGTATTTTATCTGCACATACTAATCACTCAGCAGGGAATATTGCTGCTCTTCCCCATCGATTTCTATGAGAGATTAACTTGCATCCTTTCTTATCATGATTCGATTTGCTGATATAACCGATTTCTTTCATGGGCATAGTCGATTTTATAGGGTAACATCACACTTGACTTCCTTAATCTTTTCCTGACCATGACTGCTGATTTGCTATTGTGAATAGGCTGAGGGAGGATCCGATTCATCCTTGCATTTACAAATTTCTGTCAGCTGGGTGAATAAGGAGGTCATAGCTGGCACAGGGGGGGGCGGCTGGGCCTCATAAATCGCACCATTCTCCCCATCTTTCCCCTCTGCGTTTTTATCTGGTGCTCAAATTTTTATTTATTTGTTTGAGAAGGCAAGTTGACTCCTAGGGGCATGGCTTTATTGCACCCCCTCTCTCTCCTAACGTTTTTTTCTTGAAATTCAAATTTGTGTGCAGAGATACAAGTCAAAAAACAGCTAGGCATTATCGCTGCATTGAAAATTAATTCATGTTTGTTGGGTTTTTAACACAGTTTTTATCATTGAAACCTTCCATTTTTCCCTTTGAAATTGCAGATTACACATTGGACTTGTTTTATTTATTTGCTGTTATAGTTTATGGGCAAGGTCAATTTCCTTGAGTGCACATCATTCCCATGCTTGCAGATTTTATTTCATGAAAATCTACTGAAATATAACACTCTTTGTCAATTTCGTTTGTTTTCCTCCCATTTCAACTTACTCAATAAAAATTTGATCTTGAAGCATTTCCTTGGAATGATTTTAGCCAATATCTTGTCTGCTGAGTCAAAAATGGTTTGTATATTCTATGATTTGATTTTCATCAGTAATACATATACATGTGCGTAGGATTGTGTCTATTTATTAATCCTGGGAGTTGAAATGGAATTGAATTCCATGTTTGAGCAGTATTAAGAAAGAAATTTAATATGAAACAGTCCCTTAATATTAATAAATGAGACTAACCGGGAATGGGGATTTTACTTAACTGTCTATGATGGATGTCATTGGGAAGATGTGCTTGTTTGAAGGGTGTTTTCACATACCCCAAAAGGGTTAAAATTGGCCAATAACTTAATTAATTCACTCCCTGTCATAACACATGTAGCTAAATTCAACAATTTGGTTGTTAGATACTACATGAATGCACAAGTTCCATTCCCGACAATTGATTCCAGTTTGCTAGGAAACTCCGTTGTGAGGGAAGGGAGTTCATCATGAGCACCGAGAAGCAAAAGCTTCATTTGGTTGGGTGGATAAAACGCTTGGGTCATATGTTCGTCTTCCAGTTGCAGATGGAGGCGAATCCGATGGCAATGGAGACGCTACATCCGAAGACAGAGATTTCTATTAATGTATGATTGTACTTATGATGTAATTGTGAAAGGACCTATGTGGTCTCATGAATAAGCTATGTGAGCTATGTAAAGGACCTATGCAATCTACTATAGTAAATGAGACAGGAAGTCACCATGTAAATGTACTAACAGAAAAAGTAAGTAAACACTAACCCACTAACCTACTAACATGTGCCAATCATGTGTATGACTCATTGCTTGCGTGTTTCTTTTGATCAGTTTTCTATTCATTTCATTTCATGGATGCGTAGGATAATTGGTTATGTTTAAGTTTTCTAAGTTTACTTCAATCATATGCTCACTAACTATGGGTTTGCAATAATCATCAAATTTTCATGATACTTCTTAGTTTCTACATGAACGTTGACATCTAGTTTATCTTTATTTCATTATTGTCTTTCTTATGTATGCATGTTAATTATCTTATATTAAAATCTTGTACTTGTATTAATGGTAATTTATATTCATTTGTATTGACGCATGTTAGACTTTAATAGGATTTGATTTTTGATAGTTTATAAAGGTTAGGACTAGTGGGTCCTTACAATAAGTGATTTTTGGATAAATGGGAATCTTTGCACTGAAATCAAGGCTTGCCTTGAGAAGAACAAGAAGGATTGTTCGAAGAACAGATTTTTTTAATCAGTAAAAAAGATAGACAACATGGATGAAACAGGAGAAATAACTCAATCGAAATCTCATCCTTCATCAAAAAAAGATCCTGATCAAAAAAGCAATTTACAGGTATAGCTCCTACAACATTTGTGGTTCCCTCATTTCTCTGTTTGGCAATGTCTTCTTCACAAGAAGATACTCCTCTTACCTCTAAGAGAACAAAAATGTTGGTTTATAAAAATATTAATTATGATCTCATTAGACAATTTAATTATGCCAATGGGCTTTCACTTAACATTGTAAGGTTATCATACTGACAATAAATGGTGGAGAGTGTCAATGCAACCCGTAAAGGGTACTTAGGCCCAATTATGTAAAATTATGCTCCAAATTATTGAGGAAGGAAAGAGCACATGTGATGTCCCCTTCTAGTTGACATCTGTCAGCTGAGTAGATTAGCCTATCACTGACCCTCGTAGGCTAATGAGGTTGGTTAGAGGGTTCTTCAGAGTTTGTTCTTCATCTTTAGAGTAAGCACTCCAGGACTGGCTTTCGTTTGGGGTCTCCAAGACTCTCGTTGAGATACTTTCTATTTTTAGTAGTCCTGCTATTTATAGCCAGTGGGTTGGGCAGGGGCAAAGTATGGTTTGGCAGTCTCTAGTTCTGACGGCAGGCAATTCTGATGGATACTTAGAGAGATATTAATATTTAATTACTTTAATTAAATATTAAATGGCGAACTTTAATGTTTTAATGTTTTAAAAGTCACTTTAAGTTATAACTTAAGTGAGGGTCTATTTCTCATCAGATGGGGCCAATTTTTATATTAAATTGAAAGTGATTTGTTTTTGATACTTCAATAGTCAAAAATAAATAATAAAAGTTAAGAATTTCATTTAATGCCAAAATCGTACCTTTCTTGAAAAATGCGCAAAACCCTAAGAGGAGGAGATAAAAGAAGATTTTTGGTCTTCTTTTCATTATGCTAAGTTGTGATATTTTGTTTTGAGCTCTGAGAGGAGTTTTGGCAAAGGGTTTCAGCAGAAGATTCTTCTGCAATGATCAGAGGTATCGGTACAAGAAAACGTGGGATTCTTGTGCAACAGCATCAGAGGCTGTGAAATATCAGTTGATCTTGCTCTTCCAGTTGGTTTCATTCAGGGACCAAGTTTGTGCTTATTAGTCAGGGAGGCATCGTTATTCTTCAGTATTTTGTTGCAGCAGCAAACAGGGAAACAAAGGTACCCAAAGGAGATATTTATTGGTGGTTGTACGGCTGCCTGGGAAGTAGCGCCAATCACCTAAGGGTCTGCGATTTGCATGTTGGAGGAATCAAAAAATATTATAAAAAATAGTTGGAGGTGCGCTTAGCCTGGAATCATCTATTGAGCCATCATGGTAGCTGTTCGGGTCAAACTGGAGTAAGTTACAGCAGGCTGTCATTATGGACTGTGTGTGACAGCAAGGAAGGAATATGGGTTTCCAGAATTTTCATGGTATTTTTCAGTTCCTATCTAATAATGTTTGTTTATGTATTGAGGGTAGATTAAGGTTTAATAAATGATATAAGGGTTTGATCAGGCTACCACTGAATTATTATTGATTTCTGGCATTTCTCTATAGTTGCTTTTTGAGCTTGTAATAGTTAGAGTATACTTGTTGTTCAAAATTTGCAAAGTACAAACTTAAAACGCAACAGGGTCAACTAAACTACAGTTGTCAGAGTTGAGGGCCTTTGAGGTTCTTACAGTGGTATCAGAGCTAAATCCTGCCATCCTAAGGGTTTAGCAATTACATGCAGTCACAGGAAACGGGTTCATACAGGTACTACACACGCAGCAGGGCCTTCCTTGAAGGAGAACAGAGTCTTGATAGGCAGTCAGATACTATGGGTGAAAGGCATATAGGCAGCCCACCCAGAGGCCACAAAACTGAGGATGAAGAGACTAGAGAATTTTTCAAGACTATGGCTACGGGGCAGCAGCAGGTTGCTCGGGCTTTACAGGCACTCACCACCATGATGGAGCATATGAATCCTCCAAACCGAAACAATCAGGAACCAGAGGATAATAGGAGTGTAGCTAATATTCCTGGACCTCACAAGGCAGTTACACGCACAGTTGACAGGCCTTCCAAGCCTAATTTCTTGGCAGAAGAACCAGAGGATGTTGCTAGAGCTGAGGCAGAGCCTGTCTTTGTTGATAATGTTATGACGGTACATGATGAGTGCAATCTTCTTCCCCCTGATGTTAGGCAGAATCTGAATTTTGATCAGTTCATGAGGCAAAAACGAGAAGTAGAGAGAAACAGGCAAGAGAGGAGGCCACGTTTCCAACATAGAGATCTTGAGTTTGCCACAAGCAAGCTCACTCTACCTTATTATGATGGCAGCGATGCAGTTACAACTAGATCCTGGATACATACTTCACACTGAGACCCATGATTGAAAGGGATGCGATTAAGTTTGCAACCTTACACTTGGACGGTATTGCACATGAGTGGTGGCATAACGGACTCATCACTCTCCAACATGATAAGATTACCACCTACCAGGAGTTCGCTGATTTGTTAGTAGATAGGTTTGATAAGAAAGATCCTGAGTTTTACTTCCGGGAGTTAGCACAGCTGAAACAAACAGGGAACTTGGAGGCGTATGTTTCAGAGTTTTTGAAACTGTCGTGCATGGTAAATAACATGTCAAATCAGCGGTTAGTAGTTTTGTTTATAGAGGGACACATGGAGCCTCTGAGAGGTTGGGTAAAGGCATTTGATCCCCCAACACTTCTACTTGCCATTGAAAAGGCACAGAGTATGGACGTGACAGCTACTCAGAATAAATTTGGGTCAAAGAGGTCAACATCTTTCAAAGATAGTAGGAATTTAAGCAAAGGGAAAGAAAAATCAGACTTTAGAAATGATTACAAACCAAAACCAGCAGCCCCCCCCTTAGATCGTGAGACACTTAACGACTTAAGGCAGAAGAAACTATGTTTTTATTGCAAGGGTCCATATGACGCCAACCATGACTGTCCTTTGAGGCCTAAGGGCAAGGCAAATAGAGTAATGTGGGCATATTATGAAGATTCAGAATCTGATCATGAAGGTCAGCCTGCTGGTTATGATGATTTAGAGGCTAAAAATGACACACAGGGTCCTCCGAGACTTGACAAGATGGATGCAAAAGGTGATGAACACCTTAAGGAGGCACTTCTCACGAGTATTCAGCAGGAAGGGTCATTCAGAATGAGAGGAGTACTTGCTGGTCAGAAAGTTATTACCCCACTGGATACCGGAACCACACATAACTTTATCGATGCCAGGTTAGTGGAGAAGAGAGGAATCCAAACGAAGGAGTTTGAGGGCATCCGTGTGAGGGTGGCAGATGGTTACACTTTAAAGTGTAATAGAATGATTACACAACTCCCATTGCATGTAAACAATTATGAGTTTAAAACTGATTTCTATGTGGTTCAGATGGGAGATACAGATTTGGTCCTTGGTATGAGGTGGTTGCATGAACTAGGCAAGTTTACACTTGACTTGCAGGAGATGGAGATGTCTTTCACTGTTGATGGGAAGACACATGTGCTGAAAGCTATTAAGGACAGCAACTTCAGGATGATTACACTCAGGCGGATGGAAAGGCTTGTACGCCATGATTATACTGAGTGGGCAGTAGAATGTATGATCATGCCCATACAGCAGGATGCTCAGAAAGTTGAATACCATCATGACATTCAGATACTGAGAACCAAACATAACAAATTTTTCAGTGGCATACCATCAGGGAGGCCACCAGATAGGGGTTTTGAGCACATCATTGAGCTAGAGGAGGGTGCGAAGCCAATGATGATTACTCCATATAGACATCCGAAGCAACTGAAAGATGAAATAGAGAAAACCATACAGGAGCTTCTGGCTATGGGACATATTCGGCCTAGTAAGTCCCCCTTTGCTTCTTCGGTTATTTTGGTGAAGAAGAAGGATGGCACATTGCGGATGTGTATTGATTACAGGGTCCTTAATAAGCGGACGATCAAAAAGAGATATCCCATTCCGCGTATTGATGAGCTCATAGATGAGTTACATGGTGCCTGTTATTTTTCAAAGATTGATTTGAGATTAGGCTATCACCAAATTAGTGTCCACGAGCAGGATATCGAGAAGACTGCTTTTCGTTGTCATTATGGACATTTTGAGTTTGTGGTTATGCCAGTTGGGCTAACCAATGCACCTGCTACCTTCCAGTCCACAATGAACAAAGTCTTCCGACATCAGTTGAGGAAATCAGTATTGGTGTTCTTTGATGATATACTGATTTATAGTCGCACTTGGGAGGAGCACCTCAGTCACTTAGATACAGTTTTGAGCATTTTGGATAGGGAGTCCTTGTATGCCAAGGAATCCAAATGTGACCTTGGAATGACTGAGTTATTGTACTTAGGCCATGTTATCAGTGCAGAGGGAGTGCAGATGGATCCAGAGAAGATCTGTGCTATTGTAGATTGGCCTACTCCTGTGAACCTTACTCAATTGCGTGATTTTTTGGGCCTATGTGGTTTCTATCACCGTTTTGTTAACGGTTATTCACGCCATGCAGCACCTTTGACAGACTTGATGAAGAAGGGTGCCTTCTTATGGACTCCTGAGGCCCAGGAGTGTTTTGATAGGTTCAAGGAGCTCATGACTTCATGTCCAGTACTTGCTACACCTGACTTCTCGAAGTCATTTGAGTTACAATGTGATGCCTCTAGTGAGGGCATTGGTGCGGTGCTTATACAGGACAAGCACCATATTGCATACGAGAGTAGGAAACTCCGTGGACCTGAGAGGAGTTATAGCATTTATGATAAGGAAATGTTGGCTATAATGCATGCACTGGCCAAGTTTAGACAGTACTTAGTGGGCAGCAAGTTTTGCATTAAGACTGACCACAATAGTTTGAGACATCTCCTTGGGCAGCGTGACTTAAATGACAGGCAACAGAAGTGGGTCAGCAAACTTCAGGCTTATAACTTTGATATTTCCTATATCAAAGGCACACCGAATGTAGTTGCAGATGCCTTATCACGTCATCCCCACCTGAGTTCTATGGTCCAAATAGCGGAGGATTGGCAGAGTATGCCAAAGATAGCTGGGCTACAGGTTTGATAGAGGGATAGGTAGTGGACAGCAGGTATAGAGTTGTAAATGACTTGATCATTTACAAGGGCAGAGTGTACTTGATCCCAAGATTAGAGTTAAGGAGTAGGGTATTGCAGTTCTTTCATGATGAACCAATGGCAGGACATCCCGGGTTTTTCAAAACCTACAGACAGGTTCATGAGCGCTTCACTTGGAAAGGGCTCAAGGCGGATGTTCTACAGTACGTTAGAGAGTGCCTTGTTTGTCAGTAGAATAAACAGAAGCATACATACCCTGTTGGTTTACTTCAGCCACTTCCAATCCCTAACAGGAAGTGGGAATGTTTGTCTATGGATTTCATCACAGGGTTGTCGAGAGCACAGGGAAGTGACTGCATATTTGTGGTTGTGGAACCTTTGACAAAGTATGCCCACTTCTATCCGATCACCACCACTTATTCAGCTATTCAGGGAGCAGAGTTGTTTTTCAGAGAGGTATTCAGATTACATGGCTTGCCTCGGACTATTGTCAGCGATAGGGACACTTGGTTTTTGAGCCACTTTTGGCAAAAGCTCTTCAGACTTTGTGGGACCGAGCTTACACTGAGCACCAGTTACCACCCTCAGACTGATGGACAGACTAAGATAGTTAACAAATGGGTGGAGGGATACCTCAGGAACTATATTTCAGGGCAGCAAAAGTTGTGGGTGAAGTGGATTTACCTCTAAGTATTGTTACAATACCACACACCACATGTCTATTCAGATGACACCATTTACAGCACTGTACGGGTATGAGCCTCCTAGTTTCATTGACTTATTGCTGAGTGACAGTAGAGTGCCTAGTGCGGGAGACATGATACAAGAGAGCCAGGACATTGTGAAGACTCTTAAGGAAAATATAGCCAAGGCACAGAATCAGCAAAAGCAATATGTTGATCAGAAGAGGACAAAGAGGTCATTTGAGGTAGTAGACATGGTGTATTTGATGTTGCAGCCTTATCGGCAGTCTACTCTCAGGAGGAGTGGAGCAGAGAAGCTCAAGCAACGATATTATGGCCCTTTCAAAGTGACCAGGCACGTAGGTGAGGTGGCTTATGAGCTGTATTTACCAACAGATAGCAGAGTACACAATGTGTTTCACATGTCACGTCTCAAAAAGGCGTTGGGACACCGTATTGTACCTTCCACGGTTTTACCACCTCTAGATGATGAAGGGAAGTTGATACTCGTACCTGAGGCTATCATTGAGTTCAGGGAGAGGAATTTCAGGAGACGTACTATCACAGAGTACTTGGTGAAATGGAAGGATTTGTCAGTAGAGGATGCTACATGGGAAAGTGAGGAGATTTTATAGCATCCGGAGTTGAGATTGCCTGAGGACAAGCAATTTCAGGAGGGGCGGATTGTGATGTCCCCTTCTAGTTGACATCTGTCAACTGAGTAGATTAGCCTATCACTGACCCTCGTAGGCTAATGAGGTTGGTTAGAGGGTCCTTCAGAGTTTGTTCTTCATCTTCAGAGTAAGCACTCCAAGACTAGCTTTCGTTTGGGGTCTCCAGGACTCTGGTTGAGATACTTTCTATTCTTAGCAATCCTGCTATTTATAGCCAGTGGGTTGGGCAGGGGCAGAGTATGGTTTGGCAGTCTCTAGTTCTGACGGCAGGCAATTCTGATGGATACTTAGAGAGAGATTAATATTTAATTACTTTAATTAAATATTAAATGGCGAACTTTAATGTTTTAATGTTTTAATGTTTTAAAAGTCACTTTAAGTTATAACTTAAGTGAGGGTCTATTTCTCATCAGATGGGGCCAATTTTTATATTAAATTGAAAGTGATTTATTTTTGATACTTCAATAGTCAAAAATAAATAATAAAAGTTAAGAATTTCATTTAATGCCAAAATCGTACCTTTCTTGAAAATCGCGCCAAACCCTAAGAGGAGGAGATAAAAGAAGATTTTTGGTCTTCTTTTCATTATGCTAAGTTGTGATATTTTGTTTGGAGCTCTAAGAGAAGTTTTGGCCAAGAGTTTCAGCCGAAGATTCTTCTGCAGTGATCAGAGGTATCGGTACAGGAAAACGTGGGATTCTTGTGCAACAGCATCAGAGGCTGTGAAATATCAGTTGATCTTGCTCTTCTAGTTGGTTTCATTCAAGGACCAAGTTTGTGCTTATTAGTCAGGGAGGCATCGTTATTCTTCAGTATTTTGTTGCAGCAGCAAATAGGGAAACAGAGGTACCCAAAGGAGATATTTATTGGTGGATGTACGGCTGCCTGGGAAGTAGCGCCAATCACCTAAGGGTCTGCGATTTGCATGTTGGAGGAATCAAAAAATATTATAAAAAATTAGCTAGAGGTGCGCTTAGCCTGGAATGTTCGGGTCAGACTGGAGTAAGTTACAGCAGGTTGTCATTATGGACTGTGTGTGACAGCAAGGAAGGAATAAGGGTTTCCAGAATTTTCATGGTATTTTTCAGTTCCTATCTAATAATGTTTGTTTATGTATTGAGGGTAGATTAAGGTTGAATAAATGTGATAAGGGTCTGATCAGGCTACCACTGAATTATTATTGATTTCTGGCGTTTCTCTATAGTTGCTTTTTGAGCTTGTAATAGTTAGAGTATACTTGCTGTTCAAAATTTGCAAAGTACAAACTTAAAACGCAACAGGGTCAACTAAACTACAATTGTCAGAGTTGAGGGCCTTTGAGGTTCTTACAGCACATGTGGGTATTTTGTTCATCCCATTAGAGATTCTTCGAATGAAACAAGAATGTCCACAATATATGATGGATGGAAAGACTACAAGAACAGGCCCTTAATAAATGTACTTACAATGTTCCCTAAAGGTATGATGTTTTTGAAAGCATGAAAGTAAGGAGCAGTTCAAGGATGCACAATATTTCTAACACTCTCATAGTGACCATTGAATTTTTGCAGGTTAAAAATATTGTTCAAGTCATAACAGAAAAAGCCAAAAATTGCAGATTCACATGGTTGTTATTTGAAGAAAGCTATGAGCATATATATTTGGACATGTCATTCCTGCAATTTGATGCTACAAAAATTGGGCAACCAAACTGAGTGAATAAACAAAATTATGTTGGAGCCAACAATTTCAAATGTTCACAAACAATCATCACAAGTTGCAGGCCATTTTCAAGATATTGTCAAAGCTGGAGCTATTGAAGGTAAACAAAATGACCCTTTTTAAAAAATGTTTCAGTAATTTTAATTTACATATTATCTGGGTTATTTGCAAATCTTTAAAAACAAAAAAAGAAGGATTAGGAAAGTGATTTTGTAGGTTTTTAACCATTTTTACAATTTCACATTTTTATTCCTGTTAAATAGAAATTTCAAATTAATTTTAACTTTCATAATTTCCTATTAAATCACTGGAACTAGATTTGCCTTGCACAAAATCCTCTTCAGACAGCTTGTGAAGGTCACAGAAGCACTGTGCAGCATGGTAATCGGCAACATTTGGGCTACCTGCAGGATCTGAACACAAAGAGAACCCAAAAGTGGAAGTGTTCGCCTTAAATGACCCCTGTTGCACTTGTGAGTAGTACTTGTTTAGTTTTACTATGACCATCATGAGTATAGTCACATTTGCTGATACGAATCAGACCTGTTTTGGTGAATTTTACAATAGCATCAACTTAATAAGTAAAAAAGTGATGGTACATAAAGAAAGAGAAATACACTTTATAAAGATTTTACAAGAAAGTGCTATCATTTATGAATGAACAGTGAAACAGAATTACCACTACCACTAGTCCTTAAATTTCCCTCAATTCCAATATAATCTAACTCTTAAGATACTTGTTTTATGACAAAATATAGGGATCAAGAAGTTAGTAATGGATATAGAGCTGTATTTACTGAAATATTTTCCCAATCCATTAATAAAAACACAATTGTAAGCAAGTTTGGAATGTTCAAAACCTCAACGAGTCACAGTCTTAGCACTATTTGGGATGACAATAAGTACTACGCTCATATGTGGCAGTACCTCCATGGCCAAGGATACATGTATCTGCAGCCTTGTGCCATCACATTTTTATCACGGGTATTTTTTTTTAACACTTTACCTACAAATTATTTAGAATTTATAACTGAAATCACCTATGAAAAATTAAATTGATAATCACTTCTTTTATGTCCTAACTTTTATCCTTTATGTAAATTCATAATTACATGTTTCTATTGACTTTGTCTATATATTTCTTCCTTTATCCGCTCAGTTAAGCCAAGCTGATTGACCTTACAGAAAATAAAAAATTAACAATTAGAAAAATGATACGAAAACAAAC
Organism: Cryptomeria japonica; assembly: GCF_030272615.1. NCBI lineage: Eukaryota > Viridiplantae > Streptophyta > Pinopsida > Cupressales > Cupressaceae > Cryptomeria > Cryptomeria japonica. The sequence continues at coordinate 372,798,130 of NC_081411.1, read as the reverse complement.
AAAATCAACCCTATTATTTTCTATACTGAACTTGAGATCCCAAGAGAACCAACAAACACCTGTGCCCTCACCCAAACCAATCACTTATGACAAAACCTTGACGTTTCAGAAAATGTTACAACAACAATCTAAATTGTCTCTTGGTATTAACAAAATCCAGAAGAGACTTGTCTAAGATCCTTGTAATATGTAGTGTGAATGGTGACTATTTTATAATAATATAAACTAACATTTATAGAGTTTGGGATTTTTTCCTGCATGCATAAACACGGATACAAAGAGAAAACAAATTTGTTATTGATGACCAAACTGACAATGCATTTCAAAACAAAGTAATTCCATATTTTGGGAAAACATGTTTGGTGGTAATGACCAAAATGACTATGCATAATATCAAGAGAAATAATCTCATATTTATTGGGCATAGTTCGCTCAAAAAGACGTAATATCAATAGTTACATCTTTCTAGTTACACCCACACACCCCACCTCCATGCCACACCCCCTTCTCTATGGAAATTATTAAAATTTAAACTCCTCAGTGCCTGCTTGCACCCACAATTTTTGGTCAGCTTTGATGGGACTGTACTCCACAATTTTCAGTCAGCTGGATGGGCATTTATTCCTTCAAAAAATTTGGTGCTTTGGATGTGCGTGTACTCCTTGTTCTGTATGCTAAGAGTGTCATCAAAATATTGTCAATCCAATTGATGGGTTATCCTATCTTTGTCTAATAAATCTAGAGCAATCATCTAAGGGTTTTTGGTAGGCATTATAGTATGGATGGAAGAGTTAAAAAAAATCGTTTCCACAGAAGCATCAGCAGTGCACTCAAATATTAAAATTGTATAAGCATTGGTCATAATTTCCCAAATAAAGTTGTGCCTTTACTAAAGAAAATAGCCTCCACACCCCCTTCTCTGTGGAAATTATTAAAATTTGGATGTACCCAATGTTTATCACCAAATATCAAACTTTCCAATATAATTTCTTTGACAAATCATATACAGTAATTAAGTGTCTAATTGATCGAGGAGAAGAGTGAGACAGCATTCTACATGTAAGCATTTGAGCAAGCAGAATCACAGAGATGCAGAGAAGTACCAACCAATTCAAGCAGACATCCCACAGCTCTCAATGGCCAGATGATAGAAATTTTGGCATGCAATTTCATGTTGTCACATTACCAGACAGAATGCCACTGGTGAAGTACTGCACTTAATCTAATAGAAATCATGCTTTAATAATGGCAACATCATCTTCTGGCTAAAACTTTGGGTACCCTCGACAACAAGGATATCACTTCTATTTTTTGCTTACAGAGGAGTGGAGCTCTTAGCAGTAAAGATAGATGTCAACTGATTGGGTCATAAGGAAATGGAACTAGTTAAAAAATGGTGGTATTGTAAGCATGTTGCCAAAAAGGAGGTATATACAGATTATCTTAAGGGGTGAGGAACCCACTAAGAAAGCAAAACCAATATTCATTGATGAGTGAGGAGTTATCCACTTCAAGTTGGGAAGCTTAGTAAGGACTTTATGAAAACATAGCCTTAAAACATATCATGACAGGAATTCATCAAAAGAAGAGAATGGAGTGAAAATAAACACATTCTCTGTTTAAAGTACACAATTCTCCATCATCCCAGTTCCATTACAATTCTATTTTCCTATTCAAATACCAATCCTGGAATTTTGAGGATAACTCTAGGTATCTTCTTCTCATGTTCCAGCGTTGTCGGAGGTTTTAAGATGCTTCTAACTATTAAACAAAATGGGTTCAGAAGGCATAGACATAATCACAAATGCAATCGATGAGCAAACTAACCTAAGACTTTCTCCACAGACCTGCAGTCAATTAGTGTTTTAAAAGAATAATTCTATATTTAGTTCCAGGATATAACTCAGCATTTATTTATGGACTAGCATAACATCGTATCATCGGCAGTCCAGGCATCAGAATGTGTTCCAAAGCAAACAGCTATACACGTGAAACAAGTAATGTATTACATATTCCAGAAACATGGAAAACAAGAAATATGAGAACTGCAAATAGGACAAATATGTAATAGGTTACGTATAAAGGTAAAATAGATCATGTCGCTAGGAGACAACAATTTTAAGTAACATTGTTATTAGGTGTATAAAATAATGAAATTACAAGGGGGTACAGAACACCAGATTCTAACGGCAATAGCAATAATATGAGTTAATAACCCATCACCGTATGAGCATACAGACCATCTACGCAAATTATGCGCATTAACAAGTTAAACCGCCTATTAGCCATATGCCCACATCCGACATGTGTTGCCTTCGGCAAAAACTTTGCAAAGACATTCTAATTACATGGGATTTTGCTGAATTATAACTTAAAATAAATGTCTCTGGATTTCAGTCTATTGTTTTCTTAAAATGAAGGCAAACATAAAGTGCCAAATACCTCTGCATTGCAGCACAATTTGGAAATTTCTGTCAGTAAACAGAAATTACCACACCGAACCCCGATCTAAGGTACAATTTGCACGTACCTTTGAGTTCGTCGGCGAGAGCAAGCAGATACTCCTGCAGCTTGGGCAACACAGTACGGCTATCAAATTGCAGAGACTCAATATTATCCGTCAGTTGCAATCTATTCAAGACGAGGGTTTTGAGATTTTCTGGCAAGGCGAGATCAAACAAAATTGAAGAAGCCTCCGACTCAGCCAATGCCAAAAATGCAGATCCAGAAATTTGTCCGTCGAGATGACGGCCTTCTAGTCTTTGCTGAAGATTTGGCAGGGCATTCCTAATATGAGATCCATCCAAGACCACCACTCCGCCATCCGCCATTGTCGATCAAAAGAAGGGAATAGTCTGCTCAAATTTTGCTTCTACGTTGAGACCGAAGGAAATGGAAGGGAATGTTACAGTGCAATAGTTTTAAAGGTTTTCTATGTCGTCCTGCTGTGGATTTCATAATTGGGTTTCCAACATTAACAATAATGGTAATAATTCGTTTGATTTGGTCTTTCTTCTTTGTTGTTGTTGGAATGGCTCAGGCGATTTATTTGATTTGTTTGTACGTTTTCCGGCTGGAAAGTTATTACCAAGAAATTTCTTCCTTGACTTTCTACGGGCGTTTGTTTTATCTACCTTTGTGCGTCTTCATGCTATTGCTGGTCCAAACCATCAAAAATCATTACACCGTGGATATTCTTCTTTAGGTATACACCATAAAGAGACTAATTAACAAATGGGTAATTATATGATGTTTTATTAAGATTGAATTGTATAATTTTTTAATCAATTTTATTGATTTATATTTTATGAGTAGTGATTTATAATTTCATGAGTATGAATGGTCCACTTACTACTCATTGTATTTTGGGTAATGTTTATAGAAGTGAAACGTCTTAACTTTTTGGAAGGTCACTTGTAGACATTATGATCACAATTTTGAATGTTCTCATTACATGTTGAAATACATTGCATTCTCATTTATTTAGGTCATGCTTATGAAAATTGTAGATTTTGTATAGTAGTCAGTCTTTCGACCCCCTTTAATTTTATGAACCACAACATCCTTCTTCCATTTGAGCACGATGAATGGTGTGCCCCACTGCCATTTGGCGAACAGTTGCATTCCTTTCGGAGTTCGGGCTCATTTCAACTGAGCCCCACCCATTCGTCATGTGTTGCACCCGCGAAGAATTCAAGTCATACCGCGTAGTCTCTTAAAAGAAACCTTGCTCACTCGCCATGTGTCACATCCACTGAAAGGTTTCACTAAAAGGCCCAAACAGCTCAACATAAGCCTTATGTTCCCTCCACGCATGTTGACCATATTCCCACTTCAACAAGCAATGATTCTCGACTATTAGGATCACAACAATCATGAAGGATGAATGATGGAAACAGTTGGAGAAAAGATGCACATGCATGAACTGGAAGAGTTTTAAGGGTTTTGGAATCGAGAAAATCATGGGATGATAGAAGCAGTTACACCCTTAATCATGATCAAAACATGGGTGCTCTCCATACCGGCAATCAAGGGAGAATCCACGGCCCAAAAATCTCCAATGCAGAGGCAAAAAGCATTGTCATATTGGCTTCACCTTTGCAAAGCTTTTTGCACCCAATAGTGGTGCCTTGCTAAAATGATTATAAAAGGCTAGAAGGTAATGAAAATGGTGGCCCGATCTCTGAGAGTTTTGGAAAATATCTTCATGAGATCTTATTTCTTGTAAAAAGGAATAGTCTCAAAACTCTTATGAATGTAACAATTTTAGAAGAATGAATAATAGTCTCCCCCTTGTTATTCTTGCATGAATCATAATCTGCATTGGAGCCTTAGCATTATTTGTAAACTAACATGTTGTGCCTTTGTCGCCTTTTTGTCACTATGAATGATACTTTATGCCATTTCATGAATGTATGATTGTTTTTCTTAATGAATGTTCTATTTCTAGCCCCTTTGTTTATGAAATATGGATCATGTATATTTACTCTTCCATTTTTATGAAGAATGGTTTGGATGACATTTGTTTCGCAAGATACGAAGGGATATGTTCTTTCAAGGTAGTTGAGTTATTAATTTTGTTTGGCCTTTACAGATGCTTCCCATGGGAGGATTTGAAAGTTATGACTTATGTCTGAGTTACTTTGTTCATGTTGCTCTCCTCCCAACAATGAAGGGTTTGTGGCATACTATGCCTAATTCGCAAAATAAATAACTCTAATAGAAAGTCCTTCGCAGAGTACTCTGAGTTCTTTGTAAAAGCTCTGCATTCACTGAGGTTTCCCTTCCTTAAATTTTTTTTGGTGTGGATGTTTGTTTCCCTCTCCCTTTCCAAATCCCCTTTTAATTGAAGAGTCGACTTCTAAAATCATGGAGGTTGTTTCGCAGGCCGCATTTGGTCCCATGCCTAAGGAACTTCCCGAAGACTGCCCCTTTAAAATTGGCAAAAGTCATTTTTGGGGATCAACAAAAATAGAGCTCGAATCAACAATTTCATATTAAAAATTCATAAAATATCAATGGTATATCATATTTGAAAGCAAAAGCATGATGTGGTAGCCAAGAGTGGCTAGGTTGGATGTAAAGGATCACAACACATCACACAAAGCCTGAGAAGAAGATATATCAATGAAGCACATTAATGTAAAAGGAAATTTGGATCTAAAAATAAAATGTAAACTCAAAAACGAAGATATGAAAACTTTGGTTCAATATTAAACCTAAAAAGAAGGTTGAGTTGTGTAGAATTGGTTGGGTTCACTAAAAATGTATATGAAAATAAGGCTTTCTTTAAAGTTGACCTAAGTTAATTATAAATACAATTGATTAAGCACAATTAGCCTAGATAAACTAAATATAGAAATGAAATTAAAAGTATGCTAAATGTGCAAGTTATTCTAAGAAATGTAAATGTGATGAAAGTGATACTCAAATTTATGACTAAATAATAAGTCTCTTTGTTGAATATTACAAATCCATCTAATGTTTTATCTAGAAACAATGTCTCTTTATTAATAAAACGCCCTAGAGTTTACATTGAATTTATGTCCTATCAAAGGACAAATTCACAAATCTAGGGCAAAGTCATAAATTGCAAAATCTATACTATAAATTTAGAATCATCCCTAGACATGGTAATGTTATATTTGCTAGATGGATAAGTTTCTACTATGCTCTTTCTAAAGATTTAGGGATCTAGTAATATTTATAAATACCTTAAGGGTTGTCATTTCATCATAGGGAGACAAAATCTCTTAGATAAATCCCCATAAAAGTGAACAAGGATCAAAAATAAAAGCAAGTGCCCAAATATTCATATTTGTTATTCTTTTTAGTGCACCAAATTAAAATGTGTCACTTTCAATTGCTCCTTCGATGCTCTAAAATGAATTATTTCAAATGATATATGGATGATTAAAATGAATTCATAAGTTGTCAATAAATAGTAGTACCTAACATAAAATTGTGTCAAATGTTTTTTTAAAGTCAATACAAGGTGGGAGGGTAGATGGAGGCAATCATCTAATCTTGAAATTTAAATTTATGAAAAGAAGGAAAAAATTACCACAAGGTTGCCCCATGAATACAAAATGTTTCATTGTGAATAAACAATTAAATATAGGTGAAAATGAATAAATTAAGATCGATGCATAAGTTAACATGATAAAAGAATGGATAAGGAAAATGTATAGATGTGTGTGTGTGTGTGTGTGTGTGTGTGTGTGTGATGATAAGGTAGGGATATATGTATATATCAATGGACAAAAGGCTAAGAGAATGGGCCCAACTTCACACAAGATCATGCATTTATCGCTATGTACATGCACTAAGACATTTCTTCAAAATGGACCAAAAAGTAAATGAGAAATGACATGGTATGCAAATTCCACCATTACAATTTTTATGGGTTGAATAAAGCTTGTGAGGCTTAAAATATTGAAACGTGTACTAAAGATTACTTGGAATTATATGATCAAGCTATAATAGTGTACATTTTTTTAGATTGAGTATTGATTAGCACACATCTAAGCTTGTTGAGAAATTTTTCTTTTTAATTTATATCCAATTTATATGATGCCATGTACTTAAATCTTGTTAGGTTGTGAGTTGAGTCATGAGATAGGGATCTAGTGCGCCTTTAGAGGTTTAATATTTGTATCAAATCTGTTAGACCACTTAATGGAAATAAAAGAAGAGAGTTTGGTTGGCTTGTAATTCTTATAACTATATAGGCAAAAATGTACATGATTCAAGATTTCTCATTTTGTTTTGTACTCAATTTAGTGTTTGTCCGTAATAAACATGTCATGGACTAATTTTGATTCTCTTAGAGCACAAATTATTGGCGAAACACCTTATCTCAACTAAGCATTCCCCCTTAGATTGCAAAGACCCCTTTTCATGTCCATGTTCACACTTTTATGTCACCTAGGACACTAATATGGCATGCTAGTGTCCTAGACACCATCTTGCATAGTTTTCCACTTAGACACTACCATGTTCCATTGTGTCCACTTGATACTATTATGCACAATAGTTTCTTGTGCTTTGAAAACCATTTTTTTCCTTATAAATTGATTATCATTCTCTTCAAACCTAATTATAATCCATTGCTAACAATAAAATCAACCTTATGCATGCATATTTAAGTAGATTACTAAAAATAGAAAGTATTAGAAAGTATCTCTAGCATCTAAATGCACATTTATTTTATAAGAACACCTAAATCATCCTCCATAGTTGTTGCATGCACCCACCTCCATTGTTGCACCAATAGTATCTAGCCATATACTTTCAACTCTAGTTTAAACGTCTAAGGAGTTTGTATTTTTTAGGAGATAACAAAAATGTAATTCAATTACATTGTGTAGGATGTTCAAGAACTATTTGAAAAAATCCACCTTCTTTGTTTGCAAGAAATAAGATTAATGGCTTTTTCTTTCTAGTGTGGGTTGTGTCATATGGCTAGATAGTTTTTTTTTAAATTATAATCAAGAACAAGGATGTTGGGGAATGTTCACTTTTATTTATCTCATGTGGTGGTTTCATTATGTTGATTGTACATGTGACCCATCCAACTAGGTCCTAAGGGTCATTTTCAACATAAAATAATTAGTCCTTGGGCATTTTAAATATTTATTCATTGAATGATGTTGTTAAAAGAGCCTACATTTAGCAATGGATTTCAAATGATCTTTTGGATATGTAATACACTTCTAATAGAGAATTCAATATGGTTAAATTGGTGTCTAGAAAATAAGGACTTTTATCAATGGGATAGATTGCTAGATAAAGGGATGTAAATGATTTTGCATGCATTATAAATTTGGCCTTTATTTTCCCAATATAGACAACTAAGAAGGGTTAATTGTGAAATACATGTGGTCTACCCTTAATAATGGATTGTAAAAATTTATCAACTAGAATATTAATTAAAAGGAACAATTTCCTCTTAGTTGTACTTTTTCATGGTTATTTGTTATTCTCTTTAGTTGGGGCTTTATCAAATATTATTTTTTCAACCACTTTCTAAACCATTTTTACATTGAGTTGGGTTTCAAGAAACCAAATTTTGAAGAAATGTAATTCTTTTTAGCACATCTATCCTTCAATGTGGGCCTACCCTTAGTCACACCAACATGCTTAGCATCTAGTGTCATGTTCACAAGGTCATACCAATTGGATTGCTTGGTAGGATGAATCATTACTTGTATTATTTGATTCTTATAAATAATAGATGACACCTTGCTTGAATTTACTACAATTCTTATATGTCCAGGTTTTCAAATTTCATTCATGATGTTACTTAGCTCAAAGATTAGTTGCTTCATAAGCTACTACAAGTTCAAGTGATGAAGCTTCATTGTCATCTATAAATTTTTGATAAACATAATGCTAGAGGAGCTCAAATAAAAGCTAAACCTCACAAGCCAAATATTGGTGACATAGTACATCCAAATAAATCTCTTCAAGGTTGGATTATCGCTTAGATAGTTAAAGTCATTAGGGAGGCCAATACACCATGAGGGCTTCACTAGCTAGGCAATATTATATCATTTGCATTCATATTAGGGGGCTTAAGATCCTAAAAATATTGAACAATATATTGCCTATATGGTGAAAATAGGGGGTTTTTAATTCGGGCTATGAAAAAATACAATCGTTTGTGAAAATGGGGGGTTTTTAATTCGAGTTGTGTATTGGGAGGGGTTGACAAAAAGGGAGTTTAGGGCAATATTTTTTGAAAATAGGGGGATTCTTTAGTATGCCATGAACGAACGTGCTATAACCTAGGTTCACTAAGTGAAGCCCCCTGCGCAATAAACATTATAATAATTTTTTAAGCTCAAGGGCCATCTCATTCTTAGGTGGAGACCTTGCAATAGTACCTTAATGTAGTGTCATGCCTATTATCCACCATGTAATTGGTGATATATGTTAAGATTCTAAATCTCTAGACATTTTCAATGAAGTGGTGATTACAATGACTAATGATACGACCCTAGAATTAATGGATTTCCATATGAGTTACACAAATGACCTAGGAAATTGTTGACCATGTGATTTTCTCAATGTGTATTTAGAAGATGTTCATTCCAATTTCTTAAGGAAACTTATCAACAAAGGTAAAATTTAGTTCATATTAAAGGTTTGTGACCTAGATTTGATTTGTAATTAGAGAGACATCACTTAAATTCTCAATGTCTCTTATAAGATAATTGTTGAATCTCATGTCTAATGTGCTTTCCACTTATTCTCACTTGTGTTTTGTCCTAAAAAAATAGGTTTTGTTAAGAGAATTTATATTATATAGCATTATCGCAATATGTGAAAGTGTATAATGGGCTAGGTAGTCAAACCAACAAGATACTTTTATTAAATTGATTTTGAAGATGGTCCTATAACATAAATGAATGATCATTCAATTTGGTCATGATCTAGTCTCCTAATTTGGGAGAAAATTTATTACAACTGATGAAAATGTTGTTTACTCTAGTGCCTCGATTTTTTAAAGATTTAATGACACTTAGCCCTTGATTAATTAGACCTTTTCTAATTAATTGTGTAAGGTTGTTCTTTAGAACCCTCCTTTTGTTGATATTACTTAGCAAAGGATTTTTCATGGCATTTCCCTTCCAAGGGACAATCCTTAGCAACTTTTCATTGTCATTTCACTAATGTTTATTTCCTCACATTGATTGAAGAAGAAAATATAATGCAAGCCTTAAAGCACCTTGATACTATTTTCTTGGCTTCAAGCTTTAGTATCCATGGAGGACTATGCAGATGTATCGTAATGATTTAATTGTTGAATAATAGACATGAGTGATGGATTCTTTTGAAGGCTAGTTTATTCCCTCTTGAGGGTTTTACTAGTGTACATCTTGTGTCATCTTTGACGGTATACTGCCTATTCTTTTGCATATGAAATCTAATTACTTGTTTGCATAGATTTCTTTATGTGGGTCATGTGGATATTTGTCATATATGGCTAGAAATTTCCTAACAAAAACAAGGTTCAGTGATAGTCAGAATGTGATCCACCTAGCTAAGAAACCAACATTTAATGTCAGAGCCAAGCACATTGATTTTCAATATCATTTTGGTAGATATATGGTCAAAGATGGTAGGATGAAGTTGGTCAAGGTAGAGATTTTGATGAATTTTGGTGATTCTTTAGCTACTTGGTTGTGAACACAAAGATGTTCAGAGTCTATGGGCCTCTTGGATTCGATCAACTAAAACATTATGTTGATACCCCTCTTGTTGCTCTTGCAAGGTATTCGACATGTGGGAGAATGTTAGGAAAATATTGTATCAACTTTTTTATTATAAAAGGTTATTATTAATAGATGAGAATAAAGGTTGCAAGGGGGGATACCCCCTTGAGGTGTCTTGGGGGATGACCCCCTTGATGGGGGGGTCCAGGGGTCGTGTGCGCTAGTGGGGGTTCAAGGGAAACGTCCATGAAAGCCACATTCTATGTATAATTTATCATTGTAAAACTTGATCGTTTATCATTGGGATACATATCTGATGCCAGATATTATGTGTGCTTTTCTTTCTCTAGAAGACAACCCTATTTTATGAGGGTATTGTATTACAAATTTGTATTAAATTAATGTATTTTGAGAATCTAATAGCTATTAAGCTACCTCTAGACCTCTATTGGTGATACTCCTATGGGAATCTTGCTCTACAAGTATATTATAATTTCTTTTAATTTCTGAATAATATATTGGGCTACTTTTGGAGAGTGGGGTTTTTCTCCTATAATAGTTTTCCCCTTGTAAATCATTGTGTTGTGTTATGGATGGTATTTGTGTTATTTTTGTTTAATTTATGTAATTGTTGTAAATATCTAAAAAGCTTTTACATTACTCGAGCCTCTCAAGGTTAGTGTAGGAAGTTTTTTTGCTACCTTAACTTCCTTAATATATGTCCATGATTCAAAAAGTTGATATATGTTGATTATTGTTGTAAATTCACTTAGAAAAATAGTGAGCACAAATAAATTCTTATGTTATACTTGGGGTCATGGACCTTGCATCCTATATTTGATTCATTTAATATTTTCATTTTTTACGTCATTATAATTTTTAATATCAATTGGGAGACGTTGGGATAGTGTGATATTAAATTGCAATCTTAGTTTGTAATATTAGTGGAATTGAGGGGTATTGTTTTATTATTATTATTATTGGGTTAAATGTGAGATATTGTTGTAGTAGAATTGAATACATGGGTTATTAAAAGGGAAGTCAAATATAGGGACTTTAGAGAATCTTTCTCAAGAAAGGTAATGTTATAACATAAATGGCACACTCATGGAATGATAAGTAAAAAGAAAGTGGGTTTAATGGAATCTTATGATAATATCTATGATTTTTTAATATGTATGAGGAGTTACTTTTTATTCTGGATATTGCTTTCAATCAACGATCTGTGTAAATATTTTCCATTGAGGTGATATACACCCTGGACAACAAAACACAAGTTTCCTTGTGCTACTCCATTAGAGAATTTTGAACCATCACAAAGGATATGGTAGCAGGTGTCTAACATGCATGGTGGAATTGAAGGTACTACGTGAGTATTTGACAAACTAGCATGCTCACACACCAATTGTGCATATCCATTGATCACATATATTATAGAAGAGAGTGTATATCAACCCAAGAAATGCACTTAAGAGTGTAAACTGACAACAAAAATGTTTATAGTTTAAAATTTCCCAATCATCTCACTATGATAACTAGACATTCAATGTGATAGATAAACAATACCAAAAGATAAGTTCGTAATTGGCATTTATCACTCTAAATTTAACATAAATAACATATTTTCAAAGTAATAATATTTATGAAATAGTCTACTAAAGGATTAAATGGTCTTAAACAAAATAGAATTTACAACATAAGATCCCTCCTAAAATACGATCTAATAGAGATAGGGAATGAGGCATTGTTAAGTTATAACTTCTAAAAAAGGAGAGACTTCAACACCCACAATAAGAATAGTTGAGAGCTTGAGAACTAATTTCATTGAAAAGATGGAAGACATTATCCCTATTCATATGAAAATAAATCAATCTATCAATATTAAACCAAGTTAATACAGGTTGTGCACACAGGATGACATCAGTAAGTGACATATAAATGAATAATAACTCAACAAAACAAGTCAAGATGGATCTTGCACTGTAATCATAGTGTCTTGTGTTCTCACTTATGTTGCATGATGCATTTTCTCATCCATAAAAAAACATGTGGTACTATTATATGCAAGGATATACCTGCCTAAACAGATTTGGTAATATTATATGCAAGGATCTACCTGCCTAAACAGATTTCAACAATATAATGAAACTTATATTTTCTCACCGATTTTTCTATGATAGTTGTCACATAAATCAATGGCAGACATTGATAATTTGTTGGTCTGTTCTTTGTTGGTGACTAAACTCTTTCTTTGTCGGCAGCTGTGTTTGCTGGTCACTTATTTAAAAACTGTTTGTTGGATAGTATATTTCTCTGTATATGGCACTGGTATGAGTCTGTTTATTGTCATAAGGCATAAAACTTTTCTAATTTAACAATATTGTTTATATAATAATGTATAATCAATTAATATAGTATTTTTGGATTTGATTGTGTTAGAGAGTTTTTATTATCAATGTTTCTAATCACATTTTGTAATCTATTATCATTTTTTTTGGGGGGAACGCTCTTACTCTTAATGATCGATCACAATAATCCGAAACATTAATGATAGAAACTCTTTAACACAATCGAATTCAGAAACACTACATTAATTTATTATGAATTGTAAAAAAATGATATTAATGAACTAAAGTGGTATGTTTTGATTGTTCATCTGTATTCTGCTGGTCTTTGACTGTCTGTTACCAGTTAATAGAGTTTAAAAGTTGGATAATTTTAAAGGAAAATGTAGATAAATAGAGGTTAGTCTTCAAAAGTTAGATCCCTTCCGACAAGGCTATCAATCTCTTGTTTTATCTTATAATTCTACGTTATTTTCAATAATGAGAAGATTCTATAAAATATGAATGAAGAAGTAGAAGATTTATTGTGTCTGCCTCCAAGCAAACAAAGAATGATGGTGAGTATGACTATTTTCAAATAAATAATGATTTGCTGTTTATCAACATGAGAAAGAGTGCATATTGAAGGCTGTCCACAAATTTCTGGACCTAGTGGAATTTAAATTTCAAAACTTACTTTAAGAAACTTTAGAAGTCAGTTTAGAAAGTTGCCCATTATTGGAAAGAGAATTTTTTATTTGGGTGGAAAGATATCCTTTTAAAAGGATGATTTGATTATTGTTCTAATATTCTTGATCAAGGACAGATATTATACTTTAAGTTCTAATGATGGAATTTAGTATATTTATGTTATTATTATTATTTATTTAGTTTTGAATCTAGTTTTGCATGTTGTTATAATGATGAAATTTGTATGTTTATGTTTTTGTTTGGTTTTAATTTATTTTGATAGAATGGTTTAACATAATTATATATTGATAAATGTTATGATTTTGTTTAAAATTAAGCTTATTTTGAACTCTTTTATTTATACATGTCATCTTATTTACACATATTTTCACACATCTAATATTTATTATACTTTACTATCACGTCATGTCTAGACATCCATTCTCTATTATGGAAATCAAACTTCTTTGTCTAGATCAATTTTGTGGCATGTAAGATCGATGACATAACATGAAATGATTCAAAATTTAAAAATTCAAGTTTCAAATTCTTGTTGACTCCCGCCTATTCCACTATATGAGTTGATTTGGTACATGTCTATGTGAATAGTTACTATGTCTTGATATTTAAAAGCAGTCAATGTCCATTAAACCATAAATGAGAATCAATTCAAAATCCTAGACGCACTACAAGAAATATGATTCTAGGAATATTTTTCTTTGGAGCACTAAGAGGAACCTAATTTTTCTTCATTTATTCTAGGACATTTACATGACTAAAGAAAATCACTTTCAATCATTTTTATCTTCGTAAAGTAGATTCAATGAAGGGGTCAATCTAGGAGAATTTGACCCTTGTAATCTAGCGAGTTCTCCAAGGTATATTTTAAATGGCATCATTCCTTAATAGTTAATGTGAAGTAGAGATCATGGTAAAATAGGTTGTATCAATCCACTTTTAATAGGTTCATTCCCATGAGCTAAAGATTGATTTTGTGTGATATATCATTTCAATGGCAGATGGGATTAATCTTGCATAATGTATTCAACCCATAATTTATAATAGACTATTATAATTACAAGGCAAAGAATAATAAAGAACGTTGCTATCAATCCCGAGGCAGGTGAAGTTATTTGCTACATTAGACTTATTCTTCATTATTGTTTTCAAAGTTAAGTTTTCTTTCTCATTTACATTTTATTTCCCAATTCCTAGAATAATAATTTATTCATTTTTATTTATTTTATCCAACTTTGAGTACCTAGTATAATTTATACATTCATTGTTGGAATTAATTAGTTAGCCTAATTAAATACTTAAAGGAATTTTTTCTTTACATTTTGGTCAACTTGTTAGCTCTTACATGACCTAGTTTTCCCCTAAAATTTTGTATTAATGTTAAGATTTTTAGAATTGTTATTTTCTAATTATCACATCCTGTTTCCAAATTTGATCCTCCTCCCATCCTTGTGATACATTAATACATTCTTAAGGTTTGGAGTGCTTAGTTGCACACCTTATCTTTTCCATGTCCTTGCTATAGTTTTAGGGCTTATAGATTATAATAATTTTAAATTTAATTAGGGACTAATTGTTTGATACACTCTAAGATTGCACTTTAATTTTGTACATGTTTTTATATCTTTTTGGGTTTTGAGCCTTTAGTGTATAACTTTTCGGTGCCCATCCTTGAGGCAATTATATTTAATTTATGATATGTGATCATATAATTTATTATATGTGATCATTTGATTATTGATACACTCATATCATTTTATTATATGAATGGGATCATATTATTTATGGAAGCATTATACCATTTCATATATACTTTCTCCTCATTTAGTGAGTCATCATTTGTCATTCCATTTATCATACCCTTATTACACTTATCCATAATTCTCATATGTCTTCTTCTTCTATAGATAGGAATAATAGTATCTTTGAGTCCAATGATACATTACCATAAAGAACACCTTTCATTCACATGAATTAGCTCATTAGACATCTATTGTGAAAAATATCTATAACACATATTTACTTCTTATTGCTTTAAATGATATATTATGTGATGAAGGTGCATATGTGATAACATATAGTCCCTTCAAAGCATCTTTATTTAAAGACTTAAAATTTGATCAGTTAGTTGAATTAAATTTCCTCATTAGAGATAATATTTGATTAGTTTTAAGTATAATAATATTTTTTATTAAAACTTCTAGAAACTTATTTCTTATTAGAAAAAATTGCAATTCTTTAAAATACTTTAAAATGATGTTTTGGATTGCCTTTGTTGAGACAATCTCTCTCAAGTTCTCAATACATGTGCTCATATCAATTAATATTAGAGCCTAATTATCATGAACTTGGTTCTAGTGTTCTTCTGAAAGGTTTGATCAACTTTTACCAACTCCATCCCCTTATGTGTTTACCAAAGGTCTAAACTTATTAAGGGTTTCATCTGGTATTTTCTTCTATATCTTCATTTTAAACCGAAGATATAATATCCTTGTGGGTCTCTAGATTTAACCCTTATTAGATTTTTATTTTATTTTTCTTAAGTATTATATTGTATAACTTTGTAGCTTATTTTTGAGGTCTTTTGAGTGATTTTTAAGGATTTTAATGGTTGCTAATTTGATATTTGATTGGTTTAACATGCCTAACTCATATATAACTTTGATTTAAACTTTATGATAAAAACTAGAGTTATAGATCAAAATTTATGCCTTTCAAAAGAAAATCTACTTAAAAACACTTAATATAATTTATGTATATACTTTTTTCACCATTTAGTAATGGATCCTAAGTGAGATATAAAACAAAAAGAGACTTATATATAGTTAGTGAATATGAGAACTATCCAACAATTTTTGTTGAATCAAGTAGGAGTCCAAAAATATTCCATGTAAGATTTGGTTGTATCTTTTCAAAGAACATTCAACATTCCAATTACCTCTAGATAATATTCCTACAATTCAAACTCTTATTTTCCAACTAGAAATGAAGGTTTCCATTCCCAAATTTGATGATTTTTTTGCTGGTGAAAAGCTGCACGCTTGGCTTTGTAGTCTCGAGGTATATTTCAAGACATAACCTAATCTAAATAACCCCTAGAAGGTGTAGATACTTGAGTTCCATCTATTATATTTAGCCTTAGATTGGTGGAAAAATCAATAGATAATGCTTATTGTAAGAAGAGGAATTATGAGTGGTTAGATTTGCTAGAAACTCTTAGGGATAATTTCTATCCCCTTAGCTATTTTTGGAACATGTTAGGTCAATGGATACACTTCAAGAAAGCTCAAAATCAAGATTAAGAGACAATAATAATTGATAACTTCCACAAGCTTCAATTAAAGCTCAATACTTTAAATTTAGAAGAGGTAATTATTGTTAAATTAAGTTTTTGTCTATCTCCTTTCCTATGTAAAGAGTTGGATATATCTGAAGGAAATTTTTTAGATAGGTATTTTAATCTTGCAATGGCTACAAAAATAAAAACGGGATGGAATAACGTACCTCTAAAATCTCTTGTAACCTTGTTGATAAATTATAATTTTGTTACCTTTAATTTTTAACAGACCTTAGGTAACTCTTTCATCCAGTGATTACAAAAATGGGAAAGGTGAAATACATAGATTTTTGACAATCTCTTAAATTATTTTGCATTAACATTAACATTTAATTCTTTAAGAATTAAATGATGCAAAATAATTAAATGTCAAAATATGTCAAGTGAAAATTGGGTGAAACTGAGTCAATGATTTTTACCTCTCATGTAAATTAATTCTTTCAAGAATTAATTTTTATTGTAATGTACAAAAAAAAAGGGGGGGGGTATACCCAATTATGTAAAAATTCCCGTGAAAGTGAAAAGAATGTAGCAAACAAATATTGTAAAAAAGAGATTTGTAACCAAAGTTTATTGTTTTTACTCATAGTTGAAATGCAGGCTTGATAAAAGAATAATTGCTTTCTCTCATGAATTTTTATCAAAGAGAGTGGGCTTTGTATCACAAATTTGGAGAAATATTGATAAACTATGTTTTATCAATATTTGCAATTATTCATTGGAGGATTTTATAAATATTGAAAGACGGTGTGTTGTTAATATTCATTTATATGTTTCTATGTACAAGCATTTATTTCATTTTCCATATTACTTATACCAAAATTATTAATAGACTTTATGCTATTAATAAATGTTCATATTTTATTTTGGTCGCAATTGTTTATATCTTGGAGAGGAGGGATTATTTTAAAATATAAAATTAACATTTGAGGGAGTTGCTCCTCTTTGAAAGCAAAGGAAAAATCATCCCTTTCCATGATGGTTTATCCAATGTTGCAAGGTTTTGTTGTTGTCCATTGGGCAAATTGGTAAAGAAAGCACATTGACAAATTCATTTGCTAACATATTTCTAAATAAGTCATCATCCCTTACCACTAGTATGAGAAATAATTTTGTAGAAACCATAAGCATTGGGGTCATTCCTTTAAGGAGTAAAAGGTTATCTAAAGTGAGAGAGAATACACTCCTTATACAAAAACCACAAAGGAATGTAGAAGAGTTAGAATATTTTCCCACAGTGGAGGTTGATAATCCTTCAGAGATTAACCTCACCCTTGTCCTAATGAATAAAAATCACTCTAAGGCTTGTGACTCTAATTTAACATAGAAATTTAAAATCGAGAATACTATGGCTCTTTTGATTATTGATAATGAAAGAAAATAATCTAGTTAGAAAAATGTTTGTCACCATTTTGCAAATCCCCATATATGATCATCCTCTATCATACTATTTGGATTGGGTGCATGAATATGGGCCTCATAAGACAATAAAAAATATTTGTGTTGTGAAATTTTCTACTGGGATTTTTCAAGATACCATTGAATGTGGTGTAACACCATTTAGTTTCTTCGAGATCCTTCTTTGATGAGCATTCGAGTACAAGATTGTAGTGTAATTTATGATAGAAGAGTAAGCACTTACAAATTAAAAAATAGTAAGGTGAATAAAACTACTTCTACTTATAGGGCTAAATCACATTTCATTTTAGGTAAGCCTTCTATTAGAGATGTCAAATTATCGAAATTCTTGACAATTTATATCATTCACCAAGGTAAGGACTTGAAAAATCAAGATAAGTTTCCTTCACTTATATTGAGAAGCTTATTGGAGAGAGTTTAATATTTTTGAAGAGATAAAATCTTTACCACCTTTAAAACTATCATTTAATCTCTATAATTGGTTCTATGTATTAGGATAAGACCACATTAACCGTGTAATTTCCTAAGCCATTTTCATGTGTCTCCATGATCCTTGGAATGTTGATGCCTAGGGTCATGAGAGATAACAATATTCAATATTTATTTACCTATAAAAAAATGTAATTATATTCATTGAGGTAGATCTAATCATAGGGGATAGTTACAGAGAATACTAACAAGATATTCATTCTACATGTCTTCTTTGAGAGTGGAGACCACTTGGAATTGCATGTTGACTAGGTACTTGCAAGTTGTGTCCACTTTTTGGCCAAAAAGTGGAAGTTTTTTCCCATTTTTTTCAATTTCATCATGTTTGACCTAAAGATTTGAGGCACTTAAAGAATGAATCTTGGAAAAATTCAGTAATGGAAAATGTAGTGCTCAAAGTCTACTTTCCAAATATGTAATTTATTTTAATACCCAAATCTTAAAAATGAAATTTGAATAGGCATTACTAAAACCTATAGTTTAAAAGTCATTTTTCAGGACCATACCATGCCCGTGTACGACGAGCATAATTTGATCTAAATGAAATTATTTTTATAAATCCTTTTGGGAAAAGATTTGTAACTCACTCACCTTTGATGAGAATATTTTTTTGTAATTTTTTTCTGCATTTTTTTTTTTTGTTAATTTTTATTGGGCATGATCGTTGTTTTGAAAAATTCTTGTGTATGACAGGCATAATTTGACCTAAAATTAACATTTTTTGGTTTTTTTTTAAACTGTATAGAATTGTCTCTAGTTTGATGCCATATTATTATTTTTTCAAAAAACTTAGAGAAAAAAGTTATTAAAAACTAAAAAACCATGTTATTTCAAGTTTATGGACCTCTTTCATTAGTAATTATTTTTAAAATAAAAATATTGATCCATTTTCTATAAAAATTACACATTTCGAATCTAGATAGTCTCTACTATAATGGGTTTTCATTGTTTAAAAAAATTCTGAAAATATGGTGTTTAGATATATTTTTGAAGTCATTATTTTATATGAAGATTGATTTGGCCTTTAAGTTGCAGGTCAAACCAGGTCCAAGCCAAAGGGTCGGCTCTCCAAGCCATTTCCCAAGCCAAAACCGAAGCTACAACTGAACCAAAGTTTGAAATTTTTAGAAACGGGATCTCGTTTCATTTTTCGAAATAATTAAAAACACATTTAGCAAACGAGATCCCATTTCAAAAACAAAACGAGATCCCGTTTCCCTTTTTTTTTAATTTTTTTTTTTTTAAACAAACTATATATACATTTTTTTTTTAAATTAAAAAAAAAAAAAAAACAAACTATATATACATGAAATATAACATTTAAGTTTAAGTCACATTTCCCTTTGTCTTTTTCCTTTCTTATACTTTAAGATATATTTCTATAGGAGTTATAATAAAAATTGTAGATTTTAGAAGATCTTATAAATTGTGATGTAATAGGACCTATAATGTCATAATAGGTCCCATTGTGACTTATTAGGTCCTATTATGACATAGTAGGTTTTATTGTGTCATAATAGGTCCTATTGTGACATAATATGACCTATTGTGACATAATATGACCTATTAAGTCATAAGACCCCTCAAAAGGACCTATTATGATAGTATACCTCTTACTAGGACCTATTATGACTTAAGACCCCTTAGTATGACCTATTATGACATAATAGGATCGATTATGACATAATAAGACCTATTATGTCATAATAGGTCCTTGTAATGTCCCTACTATTTAGAGATCATTAACCTGCAAAACAGATTGTTAGAACATAACAAACATATATATATATATATATATATATATATATATATATATATATATATATATATATATATATATATATATATATAAGTAATCTAAATTGCAATCTAACTTCAATGCTTAATTAACATAATCATAATTTTCATCTAATAAAAAAGGATAAAATGCTATATGTAAGTATGTCCTTAGGCGGCCATGCGGCTCGCCTTCTTGGAACCCCTTGGTCCCAAGCCCTCCAGGAATTCGAAGATGAATTCGAATCCTGTCTTGGATGTAACCTCTTACACCTAAGCCCTCCAAGGAAGACCCTTGTCTATTCCTTGTCTTGGGTGATGCCTTCATCATCCAAGCCCTCAAAGAGGATCGGCCAGACCTTTGAGTCCTGTCTTGGGTATTACCTCTTATACCCAAGCCAGCCAAGGAAGACCCTTGCCTTTTCCTTGTCTTGGGTGATGCCTCCATCCTCCAAGTCCTCAAAAGGAATTGACCAGATCCTTCTCTTCTTGGTTGAGTTTAGTCAACCAAGCCATACATTTGCATAACAGTTTCAGTTCATAAACTATCCCTTGTGTTAACATGAATTCTTAATGTATTCTTAAATTAATATATATATCAATATGATTTTCCATCTTTTGCATATGCATTACATTTCTTAGAATACCTTTGTATTCATAATCCTTCTTAATATACAAACTTATGTATACAACAATTAACAAGATTATATCTTTTACCTATTTTAATGACTAGTGAATATTATACATTAATATATGTATAAATATCCACTAGACTACAATTAACATCACCTATTAATGAACCTTATTCATTATCCATTACTCATTAACTAATATTAACTAATATTAATGAACCTTTATAATTAACATCACCTATTACTATTAGTAAGAATGACATTTCATATCCTATACTTATATTGTTTAATATAAGTGGGAACTTGGTTTCTTACCTCTCTTCCATGGTCTGCCCTTCCTTACCTTTTTCCGCAGCCTGCTCCCTACCTTCTTCCTTCTTTCTCTTGCCTCTGCCTATGTAGCTATCCTTTCTAATCAATGGTGATGTCACTAGATGTTTTTGATTCCTTACCTTTATATCTCTCAATATGAGGGAGAGGTCACACCTCTTCATCATGTATGCCCTTTGGCAAGAGACATACCCTTTCACCATTAGCACCCTTTGAAAGAGTGCAACTCTTCATTATTTCTACCCTTTGAAAGGGACACAACCTTTCGTAATTAGATCCGCACTTATTATTTAAATCAAATCTACCCTTCTCATTTTCAATTTATCCTCCCCTCTCAAATGAGGTTTTCTTCTCCCTTTTATATATCATTGTTGAGGGAGTCACAACTTTTCCTTTCATGTCTTTTGACTTTTCATTAACTTAATTAATTTTTAATTAATCATGATTAATTTTTAATTAATCATGATTAATTTTTAATTAATCATATTTAATTATATCATTTTATATTTTAATTTTATTATTATCATTTATTATTAAATTCTATTTCAAGTGGGGATATTATTATCATTTATTATTAAATTCTATTTCAAAGTGGGGATATTATTATCATTTATTATTAAATTCTATTTCAAATATTCATTCATTGGTAATTATTATATAAATTAATAATCATTGGCTTATTTAGGATATATATATAACAATCAGGGAGGGGACATGACAGTCCTATAATGTCATAAGACCCCTTAAGAGAACATGTCATGTCATAATAGGTCCTATTATGTCATAAGACCCCTTAAGAGGACGCATTATGACATTATACCCCTTAGTAGGACCTATTGAAGGGTATTATGTCATAATAGGACTGATTATGACATAATAGGACCTATTATGACTTTATACCCCTTAGTAGGACTTGTTAAGGGGTATTATGTCATAACAAGACCTACTGTGACACAACGAGACCTATAATGTCATAATACGACCTATTATGTCATAATAGGTCTCATTGTGACATAATAGGTCCTTTTGTGTCATAATAGGTCCTATTATGACATAATATGTCCTATTATGTCATAAGACCCCTTAAGAGGACCTATTATGACATTATACCTCTTACTATGACCTATTATGACACAGGACCCCTTAGTAGGACCTATTATGACATAACAGGATCGATTATCACATAATAGGACCTATTATGTCATAAGACCCCCTAAGAGGACCTATCATGTCATAATTGGTCCTATTATGTCATAAGACCCCATAAGAGGACCTATTATAACATTATGCCCCTTAGTAGGACCTGTTAAAAGGTATTATGTCATAAAAGGACTAATTATGACATAATAGGATCTATGATGATGTAATAGGTCCTATTATGTCATCGTAGGTCCTATTATAACATCATAGGTCATATTATGTCATAAAACCCCTTAAGAGGATCTAATATGACTTTATACCCCTTACCAGGACCTGTTAAGGGGTATTTTGTCATAATAGGACCTATTGCGACATAATAGGACCTATAATGTCATAATACAACCTATTATGTCATAATAAGTCCCATTGTGACATAATAGATCCTATTATGACATAATACGACCTATTATGTCATTATACGACCTATTATGTCATAAGACCCCTTAAGAGGACCTATTATGACATTATACCTCTTACTAGGACCTATTATGAAATAATACCCCTTAGTAGGACCTATTATGACATGTGTAGAGAAAGATAAGTTGGTTGGAAGAGAAAGATGGTACGTTTAGAGAGAGTTGAGGGGTATTATGTCATAACAGGACCTATTGTGACATAATAGGACCTATAATCTCATAATATGTCTTATTATATCATAATAGGTCACATTGTGACATAATAGGTCATGTTATGTCATAATAGGTCCTATTGTGACATAATGCAACCTATTATGTCATAATAGGTCCTATCATGTCATAATAGGTCCTATCATGTCATAAGACCCCTTAAGAGGACCTATTATGGCATTATACATCTTACCAGGACCTATTATGACATAAGACCCCTTAGTAGGACGTATTCTGACATAATAGGATTAACTATCACATAATAGGACCTATTATGTCATAATAGGTCCTATAATGTCATAAGACCCCTTAACAGGACCTGTCATGTCATAATAGGTCATATTATGTCATAAGACCCCTTAAGAGGACCTATTATGACATTATACCCCTTAGTAGGACCTGTTAAAGGGTATTATGTTATAATAAGAATAATAATGACATAATAGGATCTATGATGATGTAATAGGTCCTATTATGTCATCATAGGTCCTATTATGACATCATAGGTCATATTATGTCATGAAACCCCTTAAAAGGACCTATTATGACTTTATACCCCTTACTAGGACTTGTTAAGAGGTATTATGACATAATACGACCTATTATGTCATAATACTCCTTAAAAGGACCTATTATGACATTATACCTCTTACTAGGACCTATTATGACATAAGACCTCTTAGTAGGACCTATTATGACATATGTAGAGAAAGATAAGTTGGTTGGGAGAGAGAGATGGTACTTTTAGATAGAGTTAAGGGGTATTATGTCATAGTAGGACCTATTGTGACATAATGGGACCTATAATGTCATAATACGACCTATAATGTCATAATAGGTCCTATTGTGATATAATACAACCTATTATGTCATAAGACCCCTTAAGAGGACATATTATGACATTATACCTCTTACTAGGACCTATTATGATATAAGACCCCTTAGTAGGACCTATTATGACATAATAGGATTGACAATCACATAATAGGTCCTATAATGTCATAAGACCCCTTAAGAGGAACTGTCATGTCATAATAGGTCCTATTATGTTATAAGACTCCTTAAGAGTATTATGACATTATACCCATTAGTAGGACCTGTTAAAAGGTATTATGTCATAATAAGACTAATAATGACATAATAGGATCTATGATGATGTAATAGGTCCTATTATGTCATCATAGGTCCTATTATGACTTCATAGGTCGTATTATGTCATAAAGCCCCTTAAGAGAACCTATTATGACCGTATACCCCTTACTAAGACTTGTTAAGGGGTATTATGTCATAATAGGACCTATAATGTCATAACAGGTCTCATTGTGACATAATAGGTCCTATTATGACATAATACGACCTATTATGTCACAATGAGACCTATTATGACAGTATAGGTCCTATTATGTCACAATATGACCTATTATGTTATAATAGGTCTTATTATGTCATAAGACCCCTTAAGAGGACCTATTATGACATTATACCTCTTACTAGGACCTATTATGACATAAGACCCCTTAGTAGGACCTATTATGACATATGTAGAGAAAGATAAGTTTGTTGAGAGAGAGATGGTACTTTTAGAGAGAGTTAAGGGGTATTATATCATAACAGGACCTATTGTGACATAATAGGACCTATAATGTCATAATACGACCTATTATGTGATAATAGGTCACATTGTGACATAATAGGTCCTATTATGTCATAAGACCCCTTAAGAGGACCTATTATGACATTATACCTCTTTCTAGGACTATTATGACATAAGACCCCTTAGTAGGATCTATTATGACATAATAGGATCAATTATCACATAATATGACCTATTATGTCATAATAGGTCCTATAATGTCATAAGACCCCTTAAGGGGATCTGTCATGTCATAATAGGTCCTATTATGTCATAAGACCCCTTAAGAGGACCTATTATGACATTATACCCCTTAGTAGGACCTGTTAAAGGGTATTATGTCATAATAGGACTAATAATGACATAATAGGATCTATGATGATGTAATAGTTCCTATTATGTCATCATAGGTCCTATTATGTCATAAAATCCCTTAAGAAGACCTATTATGACTTTATACCCCTTACTAGGACTTGTTAAGGGGTATTATGTCATAATAGGACCTATTGTGACATAATAGGACCTATAATGTCATAAGACCCCTTAAGAGGACCTATTATGACATTATACCTCTTACTAGGACCTATTATGACATAAGACCCCTTAGTAGGACCTATTATGACATATGTAGAGAAAGATAAGTTGGTTGGGAGAGAGAGATGGTACGTTAAGAGAGAGGTAGAGATGTATATATAGAGAAATATAGGTAGGTAGGGGGTAAGGGGAGGTGTATAGAGAGAGAGGAGATAAATAGTAAAGAGTTAAGGATGTGAGAGAGAGATAGAGACATAGTCTTATATTTTGGGAGAGAGGGGACAAAGTGAGATAGAGAGGTAGAGAAGGGATAGAAGGGACATAAAATTAGAGAGGGAATGAGGGAAGGGATAAGAGACAGAGGGAGAGAGAGATGTTGGTAGGGAGGGAGTGAAAGGTATGTAGAGAGACATAGATAGTATATGTAGAGAAATAAAGGTAGGTAGGGAGTAAGGGGAAGTGTAGAGAGAGATGAGATAGATAGTAGAGAGTTAAGTATGTGAGAGAGAGGTAGAGATAAGTCTAGATTTTGGGAGAGAAAGGAGAGAGTGAAATAGAGAGGTAGAGAAGAGATAGAAGGGAGATAAAAGTAGAGAGGAAAGGAGGGAGGGTTAGAGAGAGAGAGCTCTCGAGTGGAAGAGAGATGTATGTAGAGAAAGATACATTGCTAGGGAGAGTAACAAAGGTACATAGAGAGAGAGAGAGAGGTATATATGTAGGAAAATACAGATAGGTAGGGAGTGATGGGAGGTGTAGAGAGAGAGGAGACGGATAGTAGAGAGTTAGGGATGGAAGAGAGAGGAGACAGATAGTAGAGAGTTAGGGATGCGAGAGAGAAAAAAGTAAGATATAGAGGAAGAGTGTTATGGAGAGAGATGAGTGTAGAGCTCAAGAAAGATAAAGAGAGCTAGAAAATGCTGATAGGAGCCTGTTGATTACCAAAATTTGACTAAGTATAAAAATTTATAAGATGATCGAAAATCTAGAATTTGCAAAAATCACTCCTGGAGATTTGAAATCACTTTCAAACATCTTGCCAATATAGATATGGAGGGAGATGAGTCTAGAGCTTAAGGAAGATTAAGAGATTGAGATAAAAAGAGTTAGCAAATATTGAGCTGTTGATTACTAAAATTTGACTAAGTCTAAAAATTTATAAGATCTTCTAAAATCTAGAATTTGCATTATAACTCCTAGAGATCTGAAACCACTCTCAAACATCCTACCAATATATACATGAAATATAACTTAAAGTATAAGAAAAGAAAAAAAAGACAAAGAGAAATGTGACTTATAATTAAATTTTATATTTCATGTATATATTAGCTTGTATTTTTTATAAAAAAAATTAATTTTTTTTTTATTTTAAAAACAATTAATTTAAAAAAAAAGGAAATGGGATCCCATTTTGTTTTTGAAACGTGATCTCGTTTCTTAGATCTAGGCTCGGGATCCTGACGCTAAATGGGATCCCGTTTCAAATTTTGGCTCGAGATCCCGATGTGAAACGAGATCCTGTTTCGTTTCTCATGCGCTCCGTGCGATTTGCTTTTTTTTTTCTAAGTGTAAAACTTCCACATTAAGTGGACACAACTTTGTGCACTTACTCGACTTATCTACTGTGAATGCTATCTTGAATGAGGTGCTAAGTTTTACATGTTGTGCATGTTATCCATTAGAGCTATCATAGAGTAATGGAGCACTTAGAGTTTGCCGATCTTTATTTAACCTTGGGTTAGGCACCCATGTGAAGGCCACGTGATAATTTATTGTAGTTTTTATGTTTACAAGCTACCCACTAAGGGGGCATATGGTTATTGCATTTATTTTTGTTTTTAGATATCATGATGGTATTCTCAAATCTATCTCTTCTATAAATTGGTTCCTTTGGTTAGTGTATGCAGAAGATATGTATAAACTATTGAAAAGAGAAACTAAGCAATTAACAAACCCATCTCTCAACCACACTCAAGACTAGGCCACACTCAAGACTAGGATGTTTTAAGAAGAAAGAAAACTTAGATAAACACCATAAAACTAATTAAAGCACAAACTCCAATTTCCTCCTTCGATTTGATTGTCCCTTGATTCAATGTGTGCTTACCATATGGTAGATACTTGATTGTGCTCCATGATAGTGAATGAAAGATGGAAAACTAAGAAAGATGTGATACAAAATACTATGCTAAATGGATGTGTTTATACAAAAGAGTGAGTGAGCATTTTTGCATTATGAGGGTATGAAAATGAAAGTGGATTATTTGTGAAGGAAAATGAGGGGTTTAAATAGGCTTGAATGAAAGATGGAGGGGCATGAGAATGATGCACATGTCCCTAAGAAGGGCAAGTGTCATGGATGAAAATGACATGTGTCCTTAAGAAGGACATGTGTCATTGGAAGGAATGAAATGTGTCCCTAAGAACACATATCCATTTGGGAGTAAGACGTGCCCAAATTGGAAGGTTCTATTCCAAAAGAGATTACAAAATCATGATATTCCTATGTTTGAGGAAATTTGGGATATTTTCCCAAATTTAAGGAAAATTTCCCCAAATTCAAGTCATTTCCCATATTTTAGGAAATTTGAGATATTTTGGGAATGTGCAAACATATGGTGAGGGCAAGGGATAAGGTTGACTAAAAACTTTGGTTAATTAGGTGGGTTAGGCTAGAGAAAGGGTTAGATGTGGGTTAAACTTAGGAGACACGTGGAGAAATAGAATTAATTAATTTAATCAATTAATTCTATGAGAGGATTTAAGAGGAAAAAGTCAACATGAATTAAATAATCAAATTGCATTTGATTTATTTAATAGAAGAAAAGCATCAAATTTAATTAATTGATTGATTTATGGTTGTTAAATAATTAATTAAAGGGGGACTATAGCATAATTAATAAGATTAATTAGCTAGAGGGAAGGAACTCTAATTAATTAAATAATGTGTGATTACTTAATTAAAGGTGTTTGGGATAGCTAAATTCAATTAATTAAATTAGTCAAATTTAGGTGTCTATAGTTAGTAGTTTCATATCATGTTTTGTAGGTTGGAGAAGTAACAAAGTGTTGTAGAAATTCAAAGAGAAATATTGTGTTAATGAAAACTTATTTGAAGGATTAATATAAGCACTAGATCTCTTTGGGTGTGGAGTTTTTTATTGCAAGGTTTTGTCCATGTAAATATTGTTTCACTTGTTGTGTGTTTATTTCTTCATACTATTATTGTTGAATGTGCCAATCACATGGATATCTACGTAGTTAATATTGGAAATCTGTTTTTAGATTCTCATATATTTTGTTTATGTCAACATTGTAGTACTTTCACCTCGATTTCCAATATCTAGTATCAAAGCTAATGGTTTCGTTGAGAGAGGGGTGCCCTTCTCTTAAGTGTTGAAGGCTTTTTGGCTATAGTGGGAGCTTTTTCATTATGGGTTTCATAGATTTGAGAAGAAAATTACATATCGTTGCTACCTCCCATCTAGGCATTGAGAAATTTAATGGATTTGGGTATGAGATGTGGAAGTTGAAGATGTATAATTTCCTAGAAGAAAGAGAATAGTGGTTGAGAGTTTCCAATGAAAAGAAGTCATTCAATTTAATGTATTATGAAGATTGTTTAAAGTTTTTCAAGAAAGCATGAGAAACCAAATGTTTGTGTCTTGTAAATTATTTCATAGGAAAATTAATGAAATGTTGAATAAATAATAAAATTGTGATGTTGTGTTGGAAATTTATTGTCTCTAAGCCCTACCATCAGTACCTACCTATCAGTGACAACCATTGAAGATCTTCTTGGGATCCATATTTCTCTTCCCCACTTCGACATAGCATCAATAGTTAATTTTTTTTTGGTAGTGAATTAAATAAAGGTAGGTAAGTTTGGCTTCAAAATTAAGAGGGGATTTTGGTAGGGACAATAAAAGACAAAAGGAAGGAACACTCTTCCAACAACAAGTTATTTTTTGTATGTAGCAACTAGTCTGTTGAGTTCTAGGCAAAAGATAAGAATGTTCATGTTGCAACGATAGTAGAGTTTGTAAAGAGAGAGCAATATGATAGCACATAGCTCCAGATGAAGGAAGAAGTCAACATACAACTCTATACTAAGAGTGATTGGTTGTAGCTCTAGATCATTACAAAAGATTGGTTTGTGCTCATTTTTAAAATGATTTTGGAAGTTATTTTGTATTTGTAATTATTATGGCTAATATAAAAAGAAATATTGCTTATCTCCAAACCTTTCTATAATTTATGTTTTTTTGTGTGTTTAGCCAACTATTTGGCGAATAGAGCAATATCTTTGTGTATGTGTTTTTTAATCTATTAGATTGGAATCTGATTTATGCTCTCTATGCTTTATTTGGATTTTAATTCAACAAAGTGGTATTGGAGCTAGAAGGCCTTGAGTCTAAAGTGATTTGGGCATTTTTTTTTTTGAGTATTAAAGTTTTATTATGCTGGAGATATGGCTAGAGAAGATAGTAAGAGATGGCATGAGCCAACATAATTTAATGGATATAACTATGATGTCTAGGCAAAGAAGATGAAGATCATTATGGTTGCAAATGATTTATGGGAGCTAGTGATTAGTGGGTTCATAGATGTAATTAACCCAACATAGTATGAACCCTCACAAACAACTAGAAGACTCAACTAAAATAGTTAAGTAGAAAAATGCAAACATTGAGTTTGATAGAGGCAACTTTGACAGAGTCAGTCTTCCCCAAAAGAGAAACAAATAACTATACAAATGAGGCTTGGAAAGTCCTCCAAAAAAGTTACAAAGGGACTAATAAAGTTAGATTGGTGAAGCTCCAAATGCTTCAAACAAATTTTGAGACTCTCCAAATGAAGGATAGTGAGTCCATTTCGGATTTCAACATAAGAGTCTTTTGTTTGATAAACCAATTGAGGACAAATGATGAGACAATGGAAGAGAAAATAATTATGGACAAAATACTCAAAAGTTTGCCCTCTAAGTTTGATGCAATAGTGAATGATATTGAAGAGACAAAGAATCTCTTAATGTTGATAGTTGATATTTTAATTATCACAACCCTCCTTTATCTCCTTTGGATTTAAATACAAACTCTATTATATTTCTTTTGGATAAACTATTGAATGAACATTATAAAGGAATAAAAATAATAAAACACACACACACATGGAAAATATACTTTTTTTTCTTAATTGTTTATTTAAATTTCCTCACCCAAATTATGCCACATGTTGTAGGAAGAATAAGAAGCTTCTAGAGGCTTCTCCACCACCTTGCATGTAACTCCTCCCACTAAGTCTAATCAATTTGCATGAAGGCCAAATTGGGAGAGAATCTCTTTTTTTAATTAAAAATTTAGGTAGTGGAATAAGGGAAATTTTCTTATAAAAGATATACACGTTTTCAAAAAAAAGGGGTTGGTAGTTCTATAAAGATTTTCTTCAAGTAAATTTTTCTTTTGTAGTCATATTTCATTTTTCAGCTAAGATTTTTGCTTTGGAGGACTTCTTTCAAGTTGAAGGATCAAGGGAGATTCATAGGGGATTCTACACCATTTTTAAGCATCCAGGTTCTTTCCATTTAATTTTTCATGCATCTCATCTTTGCTACAAGTCAGATTAGATTAATTAGATCCATTAGTTTCAAATTTTTTTGATAAGAAGTAGATTAATTTGTTAAGAAATTAGAATCATTTGTTTCAAATTTTGTTGATAAGAATTAGTTTCATTTGTTTCATTTAGATCCATTAGTTTCAATTTTTAAGTTAGATCCATATATTTCAAATTCTTAATAGGAATTTGTTTAAAATTTCTTATTAAGTTTTAGATTGATTCTTGCTGAAGAACTAAATCAGAACCATCTTTACTTCCTTTCTCTAGAATCATCTCTCTGGTTATTGTTTAGAAATCTGAATCTCATCCTTTAAAGAAATTTCACTGTGATTATTTCCTCTGTATCTGGTTTGAGATTTTACTGCGATTATTCTAAATTTCTCCTTGTAATATTTAAATCTGTATGATTATTCTTTTTATCTCTGTGAATAACTCTCTGTGAAGAAGCAAAATATAAGTTTATCTCTGTAAGTTTTAGATTGAAAATCAGATTAAAAACACACCTTATGAGCTTGCATTTACCAGCATATTTCATCTATCTTCATGGCTAGAAACAAATATTTTATTTGGATTGTTTATCTCTGAGAATAAATCTCTATGGGGAAGCAACATATAAGTTTATCTCTATAAATTTTATGAGATTGCACTTCCCAGCATAATCATCTATCTTTCATCTTCCTGGATTGTTTATCTATGTGAATAACTTTCTGGATTATTCACCCTGTGAATGAATCCTTATTGTTTACTTTAGTATTTTTATCCTTTTAATCCAAAATCTACTTCTGTACCCATTTAAATTAAACTGTAAATTAGAATTTATATATATATATATATATATATATATATATATATAGTGATTATTCCAATGTTAAAATATTAATAACTGTAGACACCTAAAATTGTCATGTCTAAATAAATAAATTTTATTTATTTAATTATCTAAGCTTAATTCTTCTATTAATTAAATAAATCTTTATTTATTTAATTAATTAATTTATCCTCTTCTAGCCTTATTTCTCATTTAAATAAATACATTTATTTATTTAAATTATCATTTTCCTAAATTAAATAAATATCTTATTTATTTAATTGATCCCACTTCTTCTATTAATTAAATAAATCTTTATTTATTTAATTAATTCATTAGCCTTTTCTACCTATGACACATGTCATTCATCTCTTAATTCATACACTACCTACCCCTTTCATTATTTTATTATTTCTTTTACCTACCCTCTAATCATAGCCGACCTCCTTTTTCACCTCTCAATCTTATCCCTCCATTTCATATAGTGTCTTCTATTTAAGGAGATGCTTCCTTCATTATCAAACCCTAATAACCCCAAGGAGCTACGGACTTGATCAATGGACTACACTACGATCCTACTTGCAACCACATTCCGTTCTTTGTTGAGCTCTTGTGCACATAAAATCTGAGAGCAAATATATCAAGCAAGATCAATGGAGATAGGAAGAATGGAGATCAAAACCCTATTGGACATGTGATGGTATAATCTTTGTGATTTCGTTTGATTTGCATTGTCTTAGGTAATCTTCATATGTTATGGTGGATCTTTGTTGATTGTTAGGCTAGGGTTTTGTGGTTGAATTCATTTAGCCTTTCAATATTGTTATTATTGTTATCCATTTTCACCATACATTTTGGCACGCCCAGTGGGACTCTTGTCCTTTTTTGCATTTAACATCTTGTTGCAGATTTTGTATTTTGAATTTGCAGATCTGACGTTTTCGACATTTCCGCGTCTACGAACTTTCGGATCACGTTTTTGATTTTCTGGCGCGTCTACGACATCTTGGATCACGTTTGTGTTATTGGCGTCTTTTTATTTTTGCAGGTTCCAGGAAAGCGCGTCTGAGTTGTTTTTAGACGCGTCTGTGTCCTGGAAACACGTGTGTGTTATTTGGGTGCGTCTGTGCTTCACAGAACCGCGTCTGTGTCACAGAGGCGCATCTGTGTAGAGGGTAACCGCGTCTGTGTTCACCAGTTTTGATTTTCGCATTTTTCATTGATTCAGTTTTTGGATTTTGCATTTAGGGTTTCAGATCTGGTTTATTTTTGGACTAACATTTTCAGATCTAGCTAACAAAATGGGTGCAGCTTGTCTTGAAAGCTAAATCGTTTGGTTGAAGGCCCCTATTTTCACAAAGTCTTTTGGGTTTTAAAATTTACCTAACTTGTATGCTTGCAGGAAAGGGTGATTATTTCAAACAAATCCAAACTACTAACAACTCTTTGTTGCAGGTCCTTGGCAAGGGTTTTGGATTTTTATTGTGTGTCTTGTTTTCATAGACTAGCAAACACTTCCATTGGTGCACTAAAATTGAATCATTGTCTTTTGTGTCTTGAGCAATAGACTCTTTTTGTTTAATCTTTAGAGGGCCTGTCTTCCCGTGTGGTCATTAGGACTACTAGTGAGAAGAGAACGACCCAAGTGGTAGCGAGGAAAACCCACCTCTTTCGAACCACTATAAATAACTGTATTCATGGTGAAAACTATGAATAACGTGTGCTAATTAGTTCATACCGACACTATGTCTCCCCATAAACCCGTTTGATCAAATTTATTTGATCATTTGTAGGGTGTAACCCCTACCGGTTGGGAGCCTTCTGTATTTACAGAGCTGAAAGTGCCGCATGTATGGCCACACGAGCGGATGCCCTTACTAGCACCATTTTGTTTTAGAAGCCCAAACCTTCTAGTTGTTGGGGCAGGAGGTCGGACCTTTGGTAGCGGCCCACACACATACGGTTCTTAGTAGAGATACAAAGTTCGCCATGGGGAGTTTTCATGGGGACTGATGCTTGGCTGACCCAAGAAGTGAGTGCCGAGGGTGGAGCTAGTGAGGTCAAGCATCTAAGTATCTACTCTGAATAGCGTAGCCTCAGGGGTAAAACCCCATGTGGGATCAACAACTATTGTCTTGGCCAGCCATAAGAATTGTGCTTGACTTATTTTAAACATTCAAAACATTCAAGACCAAACAGCAAAACATTGTGTCTTTTGTGTCTTCAAGTGTATGCAAAACATTTTTTACATCAAACAACACACTTTTCTTGGAGTCATTTTGAGTCTAGACACTTGCAAACATTGGGTCTTCATCAACACTGTGTCCTCTTGTCACGAAAAATAGTCAAACATTCAGATTTGGTCACAACTTCACAGATTGGAAAAATTGCACAAAATTTGCAGAAACGCGTCTGTGTCGGGCATAATAGCGTCTGTGTTGTCTAGCCGCATCTGTGAAGGACAGAATTGCGTCTGTGTTCCAACAGTCAACATTGCATTTGGCAAACACGAAAATCTCAAAAGCGCGTCTGTGTTAATCAGAGAAGCGTCTGTGTCGGGAAACCGCGTTTGTGAAGTATACAGGCGCGTCTGTGTCCAGAATTAAAAAACTGTTACAGTCTAGCAAACATAAACACGAAAATCTCAGAAGTGCGTATGTGTTAATCAGAGAAGTGTCTGTGTCAGGAAACCGCGTTTGTGAAGTATATAGGCGCGTCTGTGTCCAGAATTGAAAAACTGTTACAGTCCAGCAAACAACACAGTTAGTTTTGGAATTCTTGAGCTTCCTAGGTCATCTCTCTAGGGTTTCATTTAGCAACCTGTCCTTGGGTCTCATAAAGTCTATCATTGCTTCACATCTTACTTTACATTCACAATTATCTAAACTTGAGTCAAAAGGTCACTTGCTTGTCTCATCATACTTTGTCAACACATACAACAACACTTTGCTAAGTGGTCCCTCATCAAGGTTTCTTACCTTTGGGTCTCATTTGGTTTTACTTAGAGTCAAGGTCAACTTACCTCATCAAGAGAAACTATCCTCTCTTTGGAAGTCACACCTACTCTACTACATACATACTTGGTCTTACACTTTGGACATTGCAAGTACACTTCAGATTCATTTACATTCCATCCAACTCTTGGTCTTCCATACTCTTTTCCATTTTTCATCTAGTCTCACACATCTTGGTCAATACCTAGTTCATGGTTGAAACCCGTCTTCAAAAATCTAGGAGAGAAACTAAAGAGGCTCAAGAGTCCGCAAACATGAGTTCTTATGAGTATGACAATGATATCTTTTTCAATTCTGATCATACTACATTACCTGACATGGATGCCTATAAAAACATTCCAAATGTTGAGAACATGGACACTATAAACAACAATGCTACACACAACGAGGACAACTTTTCAGTACATTCAGCAGATGTGGAAGAATCCATTATGAATCCCCATTTCAATCTATTGGTTGAGGAAATAATGAGGAGGGATAGACAATACTTTTTACAGATGATGGCACAAAGTGGAGCCAAGATACCTCATGATTTTGACATGTCTCAAATAATGGAACATAGACCTTTGCAACAACCTCACTCCAATATGGATCAAAGGAGACCTAATAGTGGAGGAAATAGAGGACCACATATGGTACCTAAATCACCATCAGCTTTGCTTCAAAAACCAGAGGTCCCACATACACATGGTCAAACATATGATACTCACCTTCGCAGACCATTATGGAAGTCTTATGCAGACAGATATGCTCAATCACATACCAATGCTAAGGATCAACCACCAAAGCAATTGGATGTTCAAAGGCATGCTCAAAATTTGGACACAAGGAAACCTCATGTCAAATTTGGGGGCAACACAATAGAACATGACATGCCTGTAGAATATGGTATACATGCACAAAATAGATATGGTGTTCCTCAACATGAATCTATACCAAGTGGTCCACATACACAACATTACTATAGACCTCCTCCATATGAACATGTGTATGATCAATATCATCCATATATGCAACATGCTCCTCCTCCAATTGGTGCCTCAAGCATGGGGTATGGTCCAAGAAGTCGATCTCCACCTAAGAGCAGTTTGGAACAACAAATTAGGGACTTACAAAAGAAAATGGAGGACATAAATACACCGAAGCCAACATACACAATGAGAGACATATGTCCTTACCCATTTGACAAGAGCATTCCAATGCCTCCTGTTCCTACACACTTTGTGATGCCTAAATTTGATAAGTATAGAGGAAAAGGGGATCCTAAGGCACACATAAGACAATTTTTCACAGCTTGCATTGAGGTAGCAGCAGAAGAGACATATTTGATGAGATTATTCCCACAAAGCTTAGGTGATCAAGCTATGGAATGGTTCTCCCAACTTCCACCTGGAATTAAGTCATGGGGTGACTTAGCAGAGGCATTTATTCAACATTTCTCCTACAATATAGAGACAGACATATCAGTCACTACTTTGTGCAATACTAAGCAAAAAGAGGGAGAATCTTTTGCATCATTTTTACAAAGATGGAGAAATCTAGCCAGTAGATGCTCTTGTGAAATTCCACAAAAACAAATGGTAGAAATGTTCACCCAAAATGTTAACAAAGAGATTGGTTATGACTTAAGGAAAGCTTGTTTGTCCACCTTCAAGGACGTTATTGAAAAAGGTTTAGCGACAGAAAAGGTCCTAATTGAACAAGGAGTCATTAAGATATTCAAGGAAAACAAAGATGACTTTAAAGGAAAAGACAAGCCAAGATTTTGGAATAAAAACAAGAACACAGTCAATGAGGTGTTGTAGATGCCAACACAGTGCGACCCAAATTCATTTTTTCTGGATCAAGTTCTACAAACAATCAAGTGAATACTCAAACAACTTCTAGATCACGAAGGAAGTACACTCCATTGGGAGAACCACTTGAGTCAGTTTTCAAGAAGTTAGTGGCAAACAAGGTGATCACAATTCCATATTTCCCGCCATATGAACCAAAGGTCAAACCAAATTGGTGGAATGATGATGAGTATCGTGAATTTCATAAGAGCAAGGGTCACAAGATAGGAAATTGTCATCGATTGAAGAACATCATATAGGATCTCATTGATAGAGGTGATATTGAGATCGAGGGACATTCATCCAATCAAGAACATGAGATGTTTAAGGAACCATTCCCAAAACATGACAAGGGAAAAGCTAAAGCCATAGATGACCAGACCAACTATACTAGAGAATCCTATAACTATGATTCAACTATCAATCACATCTCGATGGACAATTATGTCTCTACTATTATCATCAAGGACAAAGCACCTGAGAATTCTACTCAGAGACCCAAGACTGTCCTAAAAGGTGTGGGATCTTCTTCTGAACCTACCTCTGAATGTCATGTTACAACCCGTCGAGGTAAAATCACTTTGCAAGGTGCTCCAGCTAAAAACACCGCTTCCTCATCAACCAAACCTGAGTACGACCTTGTAGAATAATTAGGGAAGACACCCGCGCTCATCTCCATTCTTGAGCTCCTACGCATATCTCCCGCACATAAAGCCATTCTTGACAAAATCTTGAGAGATACTGCTGTTCCTACTGATCTGAACGTGGACTAGTTTCAAGCCATGGTGGGATACCTTTCCATTCCACACTCCCTTACATTCACTGAAGCCGATGACGCATTCGTAAGTCAGCCACATAATGCACCATTACACATTGAAGCCTTCATACACAAACATCGAATAAAAAGAGTCCTGATAGATGGAGGAGCAGGTCTAAACATTTGCACATTAAGCACTATTACACAATTGGGATATTCCAATAAAGCTGTTAATTCTACAAATCAAATCACCATTAAGGCTTATGATGACGAAGAGCGTTCATCCAAGGGCACAGTCACCTTACCTCTCAGAGTTGGGCCAGTTACAAAGGATGTGGTTTGTCAAGTCCTGGATTTAAATCTCACTTATAACATATTGTTAGGACGTCCTTGGATTCATGAAATGAGGGCAGTCCTATCTACATATCATCGATGTATCAAGTTTCCACACAATGGAGTTGAAGTGACCGTCAAAGCAGATCCAAATCCATT
Organism: Cryptomeria japonica; assembly: GCF_030272615.1. Taxonomy (NCBI): domain Eukaryota; kingdom Viridiplantae; phylum Streptophyta; class Pinopsida; order Cupressales; family Cupressaceae; genus Cryptomeria; species Cryptomeria japonica. Next base: position 372,760,383 of record NC_081411.1, on the reverse strand, counting down.
CATATATTGCAACAATCTGCAACCTAGATCCGAAATAACAATTCCAGCTAATCGAGAAGCTATTCCTTCATCAACATATGTGGATCCAGAATCATTGAAAGCTTCTACATCAAAACAAGCAGAGATCAAAGAAAAGTTCAAGATTAAAGACATGGGATGTGGTGAGTATATCTTTCATGTTGATCAACTCCCACTATCTCCTAAGGTATTCAGTCAACAAGAACATCCTACAAAAAAATTGCAATGCCAAGGAATTGGGTGTGAACCACCTAGTGTTGTGGCTACTAAGTCTGAATGCAAATCTCCTCTAGTGTTGCAAGCAACTCTTGATATCAATAGTCCTAAGAGTGGTTCCAACAAAGAATCTATTGAGTGTATCACCAACCCTCTTGAGAACTCACATAGCCTTACCATTTCATCCACTCATTCCATTTCCACTCCGCTCCCAGACTTGGATCAATAAGAATCACAAGAGCCCTCAGTCATTGGGGATCGAAAATCAAGCTTTGAAAAGAAAAATCTAAAAGTCAAAAATAAAGAAAATTCCTTTAGTCCAAATAAAAATCAAAAGCTATTGGACTCTACAAAAATCAAAGTCAAGGATAAAAATCCTATGAAGCAAAAAGAGCAAGAGTTGATCTCCCCTAATATCAAAATAACTAGGGGCAAAAGTTCTAAAATTTCAAGTCAAAAAGCATACTTGTTGATCCTAAGTCTCCATCATGCTATCCTACTTTCACTTCTTTTCACAATCATAAGCCTTCATAACTCATCCACTTGTTCCACACATCATTTCCCTTCTGGCGATACATGGACCTTTAATGGAGCTTCCTCGAAGGACTTTGCTATCAGTGATGCCCAAACTTCTTTAGGTGACACGCATATGGGCCTCTGTAGTCCACACACTAGTAATTGTATTTCAATTCCTTTATCAAGGAAAACAGTCACTCGAGCTACACATCATTCAGTCAAGAAACATTGCAACTACAATCACAAAGTCAAACCTCGCACATTTGAGGTAGGGGACTTGGTTCTCAGAGAAAATCCTAAAAATCAGCAAGACAGAGAGAAGAAGGGCAAGTTCGAACCAAATTGGCTTGGTCCTTACATCATTACAGCAGCATATGGATCTGGTGCATATCAGCTCTCAACTATAGAAGGTGAACCTTTGGAGGATCCTATCAACAACATGCACCTTCGCAGGTTCTACACATAGCTCTTCAGAGTATCCTAATTCAAAAATACAAAAAAAAATTTATAAAACAAAAAAATTGTTACTTGGTGAAAACCTGGCAAACAGGCGCCTTGTGACACAAAAAAAAAAAATCGAAAAAAGTAGAGAGAAATAATTTCGTCCAACGGTGAAAACCACTTCGGTGGCGCCCTGGGCAAGTACCATGGTGAAAACGGGATCACCAGCACCATGCGTAGAGACATTTCTCCTCCCTCCTTCAGTATTCTCTTTCATCCTTTCACTTCGCACACACTCACAACCTATTCATTCATAATAAACTTACCCATTCCCATCATGGCTTGTTATTGATCTACCCAGGATTGGTTAGCCATTCATAATAAAACCTCCCTTTTCTTCCCTTTCCATCCATAATAAATCAGATCCTATTTGTGGCTAAGGCAAAATCCTACGTCTAGTGATGGGTGTGGAACTGAGAACATCACATGTTTCGAGGAGTATATTTTCTTCCAGCTTCCTTCAGTCTATTCGTGCACAATCCGCAATAAAGCAACATTTGCATCACAGATCCGCAATAAAGTTTCATCTTCTCCACAATAAAGTATCGGTTTCATGGATTCAGTCAGTTTCAGATGGGACACAGTAGCAACAATGAGCTTCAACAAATCAAATCTTTCAACAGACTCAGACAACATTATGGTTCAGTGCTATCTATCCTTTCTGTGAAAGTAAACATTGTGACCACAATCAAATAAGACTTATACAAGTGACAAGAGACACTAAACTTGAGGACTACAGTGGATGTTGGTGTCGAGTCCTGGTTTTCTTTTGATTTCATCTTTTTTTTTGGTGACATGTCTTTTAGCTTTTCCGGGATGTCTTTGACTAGAGATTCTATCTCCAGGATGTCTTTGACTAGAAAGGCGAGGATGGGGTATCGTCACCTATTTTCTTTTGCTGTTTGTGGATTGTCTCTTAGTAATGCTATGACTTGTCCAAGGATATGAGGACACTGTGAGTCTAGTGTGAACTGGGGCATTCCTTGTTTGTGACTGTCTTATCTCCATGCAAACAGGTACAATGACTTTCTGGGTCGAACATATGCCTCGATTGTCATAACCTATTTTGCCATAATAAAGCTCAATGATGATAACGCACAAGAAGCTCTTTCACTTTCATATCTTCTGTCTTCCATCCCCCTTTTCTTGATTGACTTCCATCGTCCTTCTCGAGTCCGCGTAGCCTGCTATCACATGACTGAGTATAATGACACACCAAAAACATTTGCATTTCATGCAGTTTCACCTGCATTACCACATATAAGAATTTCATACATACATATAGATATCACAACTGCATCACATCCTGCACACAACACCTATTAGCACAATAATCATTTGCATTATCATATTCATCTGCACTTCATACATTCACATTTGCATCATGCATACATATATAAAATATAAAAGAACAAAAATATTGCATTACATACATATTTGCATCCATAGCATAAAACATACATCATAAGAACATCTCATCACATAGGTACACATGCATATAGCTGCCGCAAAGATGAATCATCTCATATATATAATCAAAAGTGTCATGATACAATGATGTCAAAATCATATGGCTACAAGCACCCGCAGGTGTCTACAATACAAAAATGGTACAAAACTGATACATAGGGAGCCCTCTAAGGCTATGATGAACTCCCTCCCTCAGAGCCGTCTGGCCTCGGTGGAATTTGAGCCCCTGAAGGACCCGCCCCAGGATCATCCCTCCTGTCTCCTCTATCTAGTGGTGGTGGAGGACCCATAACCCCACCACTCGATGCCTATCTCCTCCGGCTCCCTCCCGTAGCTGTCGTTGTATGCGACGGTCTATGGAAGCTCCTCGCCCGCTGATCTGCTGGCACTGCACCATAGTAGAGGTCCCTCCAGTAGGCTATCTCCTCTCCTGCCCATAGGACATAAGCATATTCGACCCCTGTGTCCTCTACTGCCTGCCTCCCAGCCCTCAGTGCTGTCTCAGCCTCTGTGTAGCACTGGATAGCCTGATCCCGCTCTCGCTCAGTATCCCTAAGCCTAGTCCTGAGCTGATCCCTCTCCCTCTCCAGATCCTGGATCTCATCTGCTTGGCCCTGGCAGATCTCCCTCAAATCCAGCAGCTCAGCCTCCACTGGGTCAACCCCCTCTGCCTCTGCCCCTGCCTATGGCTCCTCCTCTGTGGGTGCCTGCCCCTGTACCTGCCCTTGTGCCTGTACTGGTACCTGTCTCTGTCCCTGTCCCTGTATTTGCACCTGCCTGGGACCCTGTGCTGCTGGCACCTGTAGCGGCAATCCACCGCGACCCCTCACCACCCGAGCCTGCCTCTCCTCTCCACCCTCCCTCCAAGGTGAAACTCACCTCTCTCCAACTACTCCTCTCCTCCTCCGTCGACCTCGGCCCCCCTCGCCTCCACCATCATCCTCGTCACCACCACCATCTCCCTCCAGTGCCTCTCCTGGATCTATCAATCGGGGGAATGGATGCTCTGCCCAATATGTTGTATACTCTGCATCCATCCCGGTGTCCTTGATCTCAGGCCACATGTCCCAAGGTAGAGGTATCATCTCCACCAGCTGAGTCACTGCCTGATCATATGACAGTAACGGCCCAAACTGTGCCTGATCTCTGACTGTGCGGGCATACATGCCTAATCCCCGGGGCATCCTCTGAATCCGACCAAACTGTCAGCCAATCCTGTCTATCAGCTGCCTCTCTAGCACATAGGGCGTCCGCCCAATCAGGTACCTACTTCGGAAGGTGTACGGTAGCTCAACTGCGTCATCCTCCCACTGCTCGCAGCCCAGATATGGTCTCCATATGACCTCATCAATGTCATCAATCACTAGCCGCTAGTACTCTAGCCTGCCAATCCGCGGCTGTGATGTGATCATATCGTACAAATGCACAAAGCTACGTCCATGACCTCTGCCCCTGAAGTGTATCGGTCGGGTAACCGACAGATGCTCGTAAGCCCATACCTGCAGCAATGTAACTCCGCAGCCCAATCCCACTGATCCATGATAAACAAACTGATGAAGCTCGTAATACAGGTGGGCCAACACACATGGTCCCCAAGCATATCTGGTATGCTGTGTCATCAGTGTCTCCAGTGCTCCCCCCCAACCCACAGCCAACCCCCTTGTCGCCCTATTTGGACATAGGAACCCACTGATAGCTCCTCCAATCACTGCTGGCAATGCTAACCTTGTGGCTGTCATGGTGTCCCATGCCACATGTCCTACCCTCATCTCCAATCCAGGGTCCTGAAATACCCGTCTCAATGCCTCTCTGTCTCCATCTCAATCGTATGGGATCAACTCCCCATCAATTGGTACCCGCAAAATCTTGTATACATTCTCCAGGGTGACTGTCATCTCACCCATAGGCAAATGGAATGTGCACGTCTCAGAGTGCCATCTCTCAGCTAGCGCAGTCAGCAAACCCATGTTTGCCCGAAACTCAGGCACATACAACACATGTCTCAGACCCATCTCATCGATAGCAGCTCTGTCCTTGAGTGACAACTCAGGTCGCAACCTCTACGTCGACGAGAATCTCTCCCGTGACTCTAGCATAGGCAAATACTCTTGCAGTCAAACAACTCACTCATGTCAGTTATAGTGGCATTCACTGTTTATCACAAAATGCTACTCGCTATCTAAATGCATCTGGCTATCTACTCTAGTGACACTCACTGTTCATCACAAAGTGTTGCTATTTATCCTAGTGGTACTCCCTGTTCATCACAAAGTACTACGTGTGTGACACTCCCTGTTCATCACAAAGTGTTACTCACATTTGCACTCTCTATTCATCACAAAGTGCTGCTCATATTTTTAGTACTCCCTGTTCATCACAAAGTACTTTATCCTGGTACTCACTGTTCATCACAAAGTGCCTTGATCTATCCTAGTCTTCCTAGAGGACCTGCTTGAGTGTATCCTCTCAGCAGCTTATCCAATCGACAGCGTATGGTCATCACAGAACTGCCAATTTGACCTAGAAGATGCAATTTTATACTTTTCAAACGCAAACGCGCTTACATGACATACACGCACTCAAAGACTGCATAGACGCGCTTGAACAACACAGACGCGCCTGCCTGACACAGACGTGCCTATGCTCTATATAGACACGCCTAGTTGACATAGACGTGCCTTCTTGGCACAAACATGCCTGAACAGCACAGACGCGGCCGCATTTGACACAGACGCGGGTCCAAACATAGACACGCCTGGCACAAACACAGACGCGCCTATCGAACATAGACGCGCCTGGCACCAACGCAGACGCGCCTAAACATTTTTGACACTTTTTGGACCCTAGTCTAAGCACATTTGTTACCCTATTTGACATGCATTAATGAAAAAATTAAATGCGTCAAAGTACGAGGAGGTTGGGTGGTACTTACCGGCTCTCCTGCCTTTGCTGGCCTCTGGAATCGACGAACGCGGTCGAATCTGTGAGTGAAAGCCATCGCTGCTGACTACTCTTGCTCTATTTTCGCTCTGCAATATGCTCTTGTGGATGTGTAGATGACAATGAGGATGTATTTTCCCCCGTGGTCTATCTTATAGCCTACCCTAGCCCTCGCATTCATTTCCCGAGTCAGTCTTCATTATCCCATGACTTTGTCACTTTATCCGGTCAATCCATTCTAGCCTTTCTTTCTTATTGAGAGATTGTCTGCAACCTTTTCAGACATTTTCATCCAATCTCTCGAGGGGGCATATCATTCCCATCTTGGGGCAACTCTGTATCAGTTCATCTTATCTTCTTTGAAACAACGCAACAAGCCGCATTGTCTCAAAGAGGGGCAAAATGTAGACACCTAAAATTGTCCAGTCTAATTAAATAAATATTTTATTTATTTAATTATCTAAGCCTAATTCTTCTATTAATTAAATAAATCTTTATTTATTTAATTAATTCATTTATCATCTTCTAGCCTTATTTCTCATTTAAATAAATACATTTATTTATTTAAATTATCATTTTCCTAAATTAAATAAATATCTTATTTATTTAATTGATCCCACTTCTTCTATTAATTAAATAAATCTTTATTTATTTAATTAATTCATTAGCCTTTTCTACCTATGACACATGTCATTCATCTCTTAATTCATACACTACCTACCCCTTTCATTATTTTATTATTTCTTTTACCTACCCTCTAATCATAGCCGACCTCCTTTTTCACCTCTCAATCTTATCCCTCCATTTCATATAGTGTCTTCTATTTAAGGAGATGCTTCCTTCATTATCAAACCCTAATAACCCCAAGGAGCTAAGGACTTGATCAATGGACTACACTACGATCCTACTTGCAACCACATTCCGTTCTTTGTTGAGCTCTTGTGCACATAAAATCTGAGAGCAAATATATCAAGCAAGATCAATGGAGATAGGAAGAATGGAGATCAAAACCTTATTGGACATGTGATGGTATAATCTTTGTGATTTCATGTGATTTGCATTGTCTTAGGTAATCTTCATATGTTATGGTGGATCTTTGTTGATTGTTAGGCTAGGGTTTTGTGGTTGAATTCATTTAGCCTTTCAATATTGTTATTATTGTTATCCATTTTCACCATATACAATAACTAATGCCACATTATCATTATAGCATACTACATTTACTTTAGCACGATTTCCGAAAATGTGAAGTACGCAGGGCAGCGGTTTTGAGACCATGGGGTTAATGGTGGTGATGGGACCCGTGGTCCCCACCCCCTAATTACTACATTAAAACAATTCGCTTGCTAATGAATTAATTTTGATGAAACTTTTAAATTCGTTTTAATAAAAAAAATAAAAATTATATTTTATATATATTGTTTAAATTAAACTTAAGTTAATTTTTTTATTTTATATAATTGTTTAGTTAAATTTATTTATTCTTTTTTTTTATTAGCAAAAGATTGAAATCAAATTATTGTTTCAATTCCTTTAGGGAATTATTGGATTATTGGGTCAATGATTTTGACTTACTTAAAAACAAATAAATCTTATTATTTCAATTTGATCCAAAATTTCAAAAAAAAGTATAAGCTAATCACTCATGTGGAATTAGTAACTCTATAATTAATTAGTCTCGCGATAGGAGAAAACATTTCTGCATTTTGTATGTCAATGACGTTACTTTTGCATTGCATTATATTATTTCGCATTCTTTATCTTCATGCAACTACACGAAAGTTCACAATTATCATTACCATGCCAATACATATATTAATTCATTTAATTGTAGAATAATGATATTTCTCTTTTTCAAATAGTATTTAAAGTTTAAATTATGTACATCCATTTCATAATTATATTTCAAGCATGATGTTTCATAAGCTCTTAGTTTAGAAACTAATAAAGGAAGTTGGAAAACCAAAACTAGCAGCGTTCGGTATATACGGTGCCTCTGGGTCACGCTTACCGGTAATGTCGTTGTGTTGAACTACTGCACTTAACGCCTAATACAGTTGCATTAACGATGTCTGTGGCATCGTCCCTATAAATCGTCGGGGAGAAATAAGGGACACTTGGAAGTTAAAATACAAGGGGCGGGTAATCCCCCTTGGATTGATAATTTAATAAGATAAATTTTAAATGATTTTCACATCCGTTGAGATAAACTGTAGTAAACCCCTTTTAGGGATGGTCAAGTTGAATGCTCTGATACCACATGTAATAACCCACCATAAATGAATAGAAAAAAAAGAATACTCAATTTTGTTGATTCATTTATGGTGGGTTATTACATTAATGGGTTCACTTCAAACCCTTGAGAAAAACCTAAATAGGTCTGCAACTTATTGCCCCAAGCAAGATTTTAAATCTTAGGCCAAACAAAGAGGCAAGGGGAGAGGTAGAAACAACTCTAGACAGAGCTCGAGAGATAGAGTTAGAAGAAAATTTGGATGGGGCAATTTTAGAGTAGATAGCTTTGGATAAACACACAACCAAGATGGAGTAAGAAGCTCCCAGTCCAACTCTAGAGCCAAGAACAACAACAATAGCTCAAGTTAGAGGTATGGTAAGAGTAATGCATAATATTATTATTGTCATAAGTTTGGTCATTATACAAGCGAGTGTTAGAAAAAATAGTGCCATTAGTCAAAGAAAAGTGCAAATGTAGTTGATAAAAATGTAACAAGAGATTATTAGTTAAAGGAATTCTTCATGTGCAACATTGGTGAGCAAGGTAGCACTCAATTTTAGTATTTGGATTGTGAATTCAACAACCACATGAGTTGTAATGAGATTTTATTTTCTTTTATTGATAAAAATATGAAGTCTAAAATAAAAATGTGGAACAATGAAATAGCTCCAATTGTGGAAAAAAGGGTGCATTATGATCTACACCAATCGAGGTGACAAAAAGGAGATAGAGAATGTCTATATTTTTCCTAGTAATATTAAGCACAATCTCTTGTGTGTTGGACAACTGGTACAAATAGGTCACAAAGTTGTTGATGAAGAAAGGTGAATACATCATATTTGACAATAATTATTGTACTAGTGATAATGATCAAGACTCAAATGTTTCCTTTGAAGATACAAACTTGTTTATTTGCTTAGTCCATAGTTGCACCTCCCAAGAATGGAAAAAATACAATACTATAACAATAATTAGTCTTTAAGAATATCATTCAAGATCCCTATAGACTTTGGCATCTAGCTTATTTTGGTTTATCTTTTGTCCAAGAAGGGTATGGTTAGAGGTTTACCAATCATAGTAGAGCCTAGTGGTAGATGTGAAGCTTGCATTTTAGGCAAGAAACTTAGGCAATCCTTTCAATCAGACAACTCTAGAAAGTAATAGAGAACTATTGGAGTTGGTGCGCACTAATTTGTGTGGCCTTATGAAAACCATTTCAATAAGAGTCAATATTTTATGAGCTTCATAGATGATTACAACCATAAGACACGTTTATTTTTTGAAGCATAAATATGAATCTTTTAAGAAGTTAAAGGTGTTTAAGATCTAGGTTGAGAAGGAAAGTGGACACTTTATCAAGGTCCTAAGATCATCTATATGGGGAGGGTATAACTCCAAACAATTTGTAAACTTTTGTAAGTATCATGGTGTCAAAAAGAGTTGGCAACCATATATAATCCACATCAAAATAGAGTGGTTGAGAGGAAGAATAGGACCATTGTGGAGATGGAAAGGAGCATGTTAAAAGCCAAGGGACTCCCAAATGAGTATTCGAGTGAGGATATTGCAATAATAGTATATTTGATAAATAGAAGTCCCAAAAAGGTTGTCCATGACAAGATTCCACAATAGGTATGGACAAAATAACACTTAAGAGTGTTTAGGTGTGTGGCATATACATTTGTGCTAAAGGAGAAGAGACAAAAGTTGGATGAGAAGGGTGAGAAGTGCATCTTCATGGGCTATAGAGAGATTATAAAGCATATAGGTTGGCTAAGTCGATCACCAAGAAAATTGTGCTTAGAAGGGATGCCAAGTTAATAAAAAATGAGTCATGAGACGGATTAGTGGACACCTCTTCAAGTATCTCAGCTATAGTGCCCATTGATGATGATGAAGAAGGGTATGAAGAGTAGGAAGGTGTTCCTACAATAGGTATGGAGGCCAAAAATTATCTCCAGAGGTCTCTAGATGTAGATAGACAACTAAACAAAGAGGCATAGAGTTCAATTACACAATCCTCCAAACAACTCTAGATTGCCACATAGTCTACAAAAACACAAAACAAAGAGATACAATGATGTTTTGCACAACAAGGCAGTAGTAGTAGTGAGATTTTAGACCCCACTCTCACCTTTGTAATACCAAGAAAGACCAAGAGTCCAAGGGAGATTTACCAAAATGAAAGTTTTGATGAAGATTGTTATAAAAAAATGAATTTTTCATTATTTTCTAATACTGATCCAATTTATTTTGAGAATTTTGTGAAATAAGATAAATGATGTGAGGCAATGGATGAGGAGATATGTGTTACAAAGAGGAATACAACATTGTAGATACTTTATTTGCTTCTTGATAAGCAAGTTATTGGAGTGAAATGTATTTATCTATAAGACCAAGAGAAATGCTAGAATAATAGAAAGACAAAAGAAAAGATTGGTTGTCAAGGGTAGAAATAGTATTTTGGTAGAGTTTATGATGATACATATGCTCAAGTAACAAGGATGAAAACCATGTAGGTAGTCTTAGAAATATCATCTCAACACAAGTGGAAGTTTTTTCAAATGGATGTGAAGTTTATCTTCTTGAATGGAATTCTAAAAGAAGAAGTTTATGTGGAGCAACCACCTAGTCATGAAGTTCTCGAGGAAGAAAACAAAGTGCATATGCTGAAGAAAACACCACAGTATGATGGAATAGGATTGACTCATATTTATTGAGAAACAAATTTAGCAAAAGTGACAACGAGCCCAATCTTTATATCAAGGTAGTTGATGGTAAGATTTTGATTATTGTCTTATATGCAAATGATTTAGTTTTCATGGGGAGTGATGATTTTCTCATTGCTAATTTTATAGAGGCAATGAAAAAAGAGTCCAAGTTGATATATTTAGGTTTGTTGAGATATTATCTAGGCATAGAAGTGAAGCAAATGAAGGATGACATATCTATCTCTCAAAAAAAGTATGTGTGGAGGCGAGAAAAGCGAGATTAGGTGACTAGGACCTAATCCCACTTTTGCCAACATATTAGGAATATGAAAGAGTCTAGGGAGATAGCTCACTTTGGCTACTTCTTATGAGAAAGAGAGAGAAAAGGATTATCTCTTAGGGTTTCTATTCCTCTCATTGCAAATTATGAGAAAAGCTAGGGTTTGAATGATCAACTAGACTAGGAGATAAAGAATGAAGCATAAATGAACTTAAAATTGAACAAACTTGCAGATCTGAAACTGAGATACTGAAAGCATGAAAGGGGGAGGATTTTGGATGGGTACCTGATGCTGAAAATTGAACAAAATTGACATGGACGAAGGTGCCATGCCACTATCCCGTTTCTGCAGACAGGAGACTGCAAACTGGAGGTCCTGAGTCTACAACCTATCAAATTTCACTGTAAAGTGGAGGGACAAGGGTGCCATGCCCCTGTTCTAGGTAGGACCAAGGTGCCACACCCCTATCCTTGATATATTTTTGCACTTCTGAGACTTCTGAGTGGTTCTGATGCATTTTCCAGATTTGAAACTGCCTCCAGATGCCTATTTCTGTACCTGCAATTGAAAAGGGAAGGTTTGGGTGGCTATATAGGGTTTTTCCTTAGTCAAACCCCTATGTTGATGATTTCCACCTCTACAAATAGCCGATAATATACTGAAAATGTGTGTGCTAGAACCTTGTGTGTATGCAAGATCCTAAAATGAAAGAAACTAGAGCTACTCTATGTATGAGAGTAAACCCTAAATGTAAATGTGAATGTAAATAACAATTCTCCAAACCAAATATGGTAAATGTTCTAAAACATGAATGTAAATGTGCAATTGATGTAAAGAAGCTCATACAAAGACATGAAAATAACATGAAATCATACCAATCCCCAAGGGAGAGATATTGGCACTAGATCTCCTATTACTCTTCAATGTCTTCAAGGCTCCTAATTGATGATGAATGCTTGATGAAATGTTGTTGAATGTTGTTGAAGACTCCACATAGGCTTCTCTTTCACTACATAGAAGGCTCCTTATGCTTGCTTTGCTGAAAACTCCCTTAGATTAGATAGATCTTTGTTCTTAGTTGCCTTCAAATGAAGAAAGAGAGCTCTTATGTATGAAACCCTAGATCTTAATTTCAACTTAATTTTGCCTTTAGGCTGACCTAGGAATTGAATTTACTACCAATATTTTGGGGCTAAGCATTATAATATCATAGAATTGTGCTCCCAAAATTTTGAGAAAAAAGTCGAGGACAATGTGCACTCCTGCCACGGTCCGACCAACTTTTCACCAAATTTTCAAGGCCGTTAGATATGATGATATTAGAGCAAATCCCAAAGTTACAACTGATTTCAAGGTGTTTTGTTATGTGAAATCGGTCCTTAAAGGTCGAAATAGGACATAATTAGGGTTTATGATTAAATGATTTATAGGAGGAATAAAATAAAAATGGGCACACTTAGGGTAAAGGGCCCAATTTTTTAATGTATGAAGTGATGAAATATGACTTTAGATTTAATCAAATTAATTAATTAAATGCTTAAAGGGAAATTACAATTCAAGATGCAAACACACTAAGGCAGGTGCTAACTTAAGTGTGAAATTGTACCACCCTAGCAAGGGTGTACAATTTACGACACTACAATATGCAATAAATATTTTGAAGAGGTTTAAAATGCAAGATAGCAAAACTCCACCAACACCAACAACCATAGGCCTAATGTCGAGCAAATAAGATTACAACAACAATGTGAATCCATCTATGTATAAAATTTTGGTTGGAAGTTTAATGTATGTGACAACGAATAGGCTTGATATAATGCATGCAGTAAGTTTGATTTTTTAGATATGTGAAGATTCCAAAGGAGATACATTGGCAAGTGGGAAAAATAATTCTAATATACATACATTTTTAGCCCTTCAGTACCAAGCCTTGAAACAAATTTAGCTAATTTTTTTAGCTTTTAAACTTAAAGGTTGGTTTGGTTTCTTTTTATTTGTTGACTCATTTAGCTAGTCAAGCCTTTATAAGCAGTTTATTTTCATGGGTATATATCCATACAATGACCAACCCCCCTTCATGTCCCCTAAGGTTTCCTTACCAGTCGGTTAACTTATTTGGGTTCCCACATGGTCAAATATTTTCCCTATTAAGTACACCCGTCTTTTCACAATATTCCTTGATTTCTTTAATGTTGTCGTACGGGTATGCAGAAGGATAAGTGCGGGAGACAAATTGACATTGGACTCCTGCAAAGTGGAAATAAGATAACAAGTGAAGCATACAGGTTTATGAGAAAGAATGAAAAGAGTAAAACCTAGAGAGATGTGGCCCTGAAATACTGTAGAGAGCTATTCAGATGAAGTAGTTCAATGCAGGCACACAGGGTCGAGGAATAATACTGTATGGTGGGCCCTGATGCTGACATGGAATGTATGCACCGATCAAGAGGATTGAATGTGTTATTGCATGCAAGGGACTTTGAGTGTCAAATTCAAGGACGACAACCCATTTATTGTCAGGGCTCGTATTTGCATTGGTTTGAAGAAAATTTCAGAGATGGAGCATTCATATGCAGAGGAAAACTATGAATTTTTGAGGTGCAAGTTATGTGATACAAGATGGAGGATGTTTTAGTAGGCCACTTTGTAGCCAAAGGGATATTGAAAGCTTAGAAGGTAGTCGAAGAGACATTGAAAGGTGGTTTCAAATGGAAAACACCTTTCATGACGTACCTATCTTCATCCCTTCACCATCTAATGACTAGGAGGAATAGGGAATGGGAAGGAGAGTAATGAAGTTAGGGGGTAGATGGTTTAGATGCAAAGCATCTGAAATTGAAGTTGCGCCCCTCACTCTGCTTATAATATTTCTCTATAAGCTTCTCCTTCCATTTTTCCAATGCCTCCCTTGGCTCTATATTTTCATCCTCTAGCTTTGAGGATGTTTCTTTTGTAGGGTTGTAGAGCTCCCCTTCTAGTCTGATGAGTGCATTCGCCAGTGTGTGTTATGAAGGTCTTCCACTAGCGTAATAGTGACACGACTCAAAGCATCAATATTTTAATGACATACTATTCTCCACCTAGGCATCTCATCGTATGCATGACCCATTTTTGTCATGTTTAGTGAGGATAATGGGCTTTCTTTATTTGCATATGGTCCAAAATGTTTCAAAAAAAAAAACAACCAAGTGTAAACAACCCGAGGCTTGTTGCATTCCTTGCTATTATAAAAGGAATACCAAGGTTGTGAACAAGGATTCTAAAATTTCATATTCTGGGTGAGTAGAAGCAAGGCATTGTAAATTTAGGGTTTCTAGTAGTTTGACGGAGAAGAAGGACCATCCTTCCATATTATAAATCTTAGTTAATAATGGATAAATTATTTTAATGTTGTAGATATTGTCTCCATTTTTAGTTTTTTGAACTCATATGAACTAATATATCAAGGGTATTTTGATTCATCCTAGTATTTTAAGTATCAGTGTGTGAATATGTTTATGGGTTTCCTTCAAGGAAGGAATTAAATTCTATTTACATGTTACAATGAATTCTAGAACCGCATAATGGATTAATAAGAATAGTTGATGCAATTAATAAGTGGAGTCATATTAATGTTAGGCATTAATGTTCGAGTTATTTTGGAATATGGGTTTGTTATTTAATTTTGTGGGTGTGACTCTATTCCCTTAGTTATGCATTGGACTGTAGAGTATTGCCTAGGGTTATTTTTAAAAACATTCTTTAAAATAATCTTTCCTTCTCCTTTTCTCTCTTTCTTTATGAAGTGTAATGGGTGACTTTTAGCATGCATGCTCGGTACTTCCTTGTACCCTTTGAGCGATGCATGTATTATTTTCTCAGTCGAATCTCAAAGCTTACATGATTAAAGGTTTTTACAGGGTAATTGTAAAAAATCCCCCTATAAGATGAGAAATCTCTACCAGTTATGAACCTGTATGATTATAACAAGTTTGAAAGCATATTGGGCATACAGGTCTAAAATAGGAATACCCTCCTGAGTTAGGTAGAGCTCGAAGTGAAGAAGGCTTGATAAAGCCTTGTTGTGTTGTGTTTTCTTGTCTTCAACTTGTTGATAGTTCAAATTCAGTGTTGTGGGTCTAATTCCTTGGCCTAGAGAATTATGATGTCCTTGGGGTTGGAGGTAGTAGGAAAATCCACCAACAAAAATGGCGACTCTGCTGGGGATGAACCATTGAATTTTCCATATGGCAAGGAGTCGAGAATAGAAAGGATATGAAAGTTTGTTTCAGATCTAGGGTTTTCATACCTGGAAGAAGGTTTTATTGCAGTCACTTTGAGAAATAATATGTGACTTTGTTGATTGTAAGAAGCCCAAAATGAGAACATGTTTCAAATGGCCTCCAGTTGTTTGAAATTTTCCTCTACAAAGGAGGTGGTGACTTTGTACAAGAAGGACCTAAGACATGAAGAAGGTATTCAATTTTTTAGTCAAAACAAAAGCGAGTAGCAACTATAATAATCTAGGTATTCCTCAATATTTTAATAAATAAACACAGTTCCCTATTAAGTGAAAGAAAGCACTAGGGAAGGGAAATTGTTGAAATTATTTCTACATACTTCTTAGTTATTCTCAACATTTTTTGTATCATATGAAGAAGTATGTATATTTTTCACTTTTATGCTCACTAAAAGAAATCTTAGCATTGTGTTGTTGAAATTCATATGCACTTGTAAGATTTCTTCATGTAAGAAGGAGTGTGTAAGAGCATAAATCTCTAGGATGTATTAGTATAATAATCCTTGCATGGGTCCTAATGCAACTATATCATGTAAAAATTCTCAGTTGTGTAGTATGAGAAGTAATTCTAGTACTGAGAGGTATAAGACCATAAATTTTGGTGGAATCCATGGATTCTTGAACGTCATCCCAACTTAATTCAAAAGTGAGATACCAAAATTCAATGGGTAGGAGCATGTATTAGTTGAGAAGAACTTGCAAAGATTCAATGATCTAATGGATGAACATGAAATAGACTATGAGGATGTAATCATGAGGTTATTTGTCCAATCCCTAAATGATGAAGCAAGGGAGTGGTTCTTGAATTGGCTTCCACTTTCAATTGGATCTTGGAAAGAATTCCAATCAATCTTCATTGAGAAATTTGGTGAGAAGATTTGTATGTCCACAATGTTTAGTGATTTCATGAACATTCGTATTAGGGACATAAATTTGGTCCCTAAGTTCAACCTTAGATTCATGAAATATTTAAAAAGAATTCTTGACATCTGTAGGCCTCAAGATGCAATGGCATTAATAGTGTATTTGGGTGCCTTTGACAATAGATTGAGAAACCAAGAGCCACAAAATTTGAGTCATTCTTTCCAGATGGCAAAGGATATTGAAGGAATGATGTAATTTGGATTGGTAAAATTTCATAACTGTGAACTATATAGTTTTCATGAATATACATGTGAAGTTGAACATAAAAGAAATAGGGGTTGCAGATAGTTGTTAAGCTAATTACTAGTTTGATGCCCCAAGTTTTTATATGGGTCAAGTGATTGGCACTACCTGTCTTGAGGTGGTCCCTAAATCACAAAGTGGTGAAATTAATTCGAGGATAACAAATATTTGTCAATTAGAAACCATACCTTATTTTTCCGTGTCAAATATGTATGAGCAACCATCAGATATGTATATTATTGAAGAAATTGCTTCAAATATACATGAATTCAGTACCCTTCAATTGTTAGTTTCTCCCAAAGAAAACCAGCCTGAATCTCAAAGTATTGATCAACAATATGCGACTATCCTTGATTTGCAAGCACCTATTCAAGAATTGATTGACATAAAACTAGAAAATTTTGTAAATAATGAAGAGAATTAGGGGCAGTTTTGTGATGGAAATGATTCAAAAGAAAGATTGGAAAGTGCTAATGGTAGTGAAGAAGTGTATCCATCAGTTAATGAGAAATTGTGTGATGATGTTGATCCTATATATACAAGTGTTGAAGTCTCAAATGATTGTGATTACAACACTGTCTATTTTATTGGTGAAATTCTCCATGGTGATGTCTTTCAACATCATAATATTCAAAGTAGCTTGTGTAAGGCTAACATAGAGATATTTGCAACCTATGAAGATGATGGTGGATTGCAATATGATGGTGAGTATGAAAGTGGTAAATCCCCTCACATGGTTAACCCTGATGGTTGCTAGAACTGGCTATATCCAATGACTTACTTGAGGTTGAAATGGAATCATTCATATTGGCTGAAGATGACATTGGTATAAATATATTTAATATTTCCTGTCCACTAATGGTTGATTTGAGTATATGCATTAATTGTTGATCAGGGTTCCACATCAATTTCTATGGGAAGCTTCAATGATTGTGAAAGATTATCAAATGATAGAACCTTAAACATGAATGATTTGAATTATGCAAAACATGATTGTCTCCTAATTAATGTAGATAGTTTCCTTAGCAAGGAAATGTTGGAAAACACACAATTGGAAAATATTGATGCAATGAAGAGTATGGGAGCCGAGCCTCATGTTGATGTGAATCTAACAATCAGTAACCATAAAAAATATTATAGTAGTACTTGCAATTTAGAAAATTCATCTTCAGCTTTGATTTTGCCTATTTTTGAGGTTATTTATGTGGACTTTGATTGTGCCTCTAAAGTTGTTCTAGGGTATGTTTTTGAGTCTTAATTAGAAGTGTTCACATGGGATATGAATGATGATGATCATGGCTTGTCCCATCTAGTAACTAAGGGAGCAGGGAATAAAGCATTTAGGTTTGAAAGTTCAGATTGTAACTCTTGTGCATCTAATTTGAAGCTGTTACAGAATGAGCCAACATATGAATGCTTTTATTTTGATACATTTGATGACTATTTCAAAAGTTCTCTTCAAAATTTTGTTTTTAACACATAAGAGGATGATGACATGTCAGAAGTACAGTTGAGTATGATGGTTTCTACTTTTCATACCACATGAAGGGGTTTCTTGAAAAACATACCCATGCTTGTGATGATAAAAGATGTTTCATGGGGTGTAAGCATGTTTTAGAGGATATATGTGATATGGTATTGCCATTTGAGCATAAATCTTATGGGTTTGGCTATAGGGATCATTACGATGAAGATGGCATTGAATGTGATATGATCAGAAGTATGATGAGGAATGTCATTGGTAGTATTCACGATCTGATCTTTCTCAATAATGTTATCAATAGATTCAAATTGTTACAAAATGAGAATCAGGTTTTTGATAAAAGCAAGTAATGATTTTTCTTTTTCGATGGCCCAGGGCCACCAATGAAAGAATGGACTTGAATTTCACAAATTTCGAATATATTGCCTAATGGATAAGGCATTTGATCTTATTCAACCAGAGGTCTGGATCCTTGTCATTCTCACAAGGGGCATGCATCCCCAACTAGAGATGCTGTTAGGACTGGTAAATTTTATACTCCACTATTTTTGGAGGAGTGTTCCTCCATGTTCAATGTTTCATTACCAAGTCTTGAAACAAATTTAACTAATTTTTTCAACTTTTAAACTTAAAGGTTGGTTTGGTTTCTTTTTATTTGTTGACTCATTTAGTCCGTCGAGCCTTTATAAGGAGTTTGTTTTCATGGGTATATATCCATACGATGACTGACCCCCCTTCATGTCCCCTAAGGTTTTCTTATCGGTCAACTAAATTATTTGGGTTCCCACGTGGTTAAATCTTTTCCCTATTAATTACACCTGTCTTCCTGCGGTATTCCTTGATTTCTTTAATGTTGTTGTGCGAGTATATGTGGGAGTATAAGTGTGGGAGACACATTGACCGTAAACTCCCACAAAGTGGAAATAAGCTAGCAAGTGAAGCATGTGAGTTTATGGGAAAGAATGGAAAGAGTAAAACCTAAAGAGATGTGATCCCAAAATACCATAGAGAGCTGTATAGATGAAGTAGTTCAACGCAGGCACATAGGGTTAGGGAAGAATATTGTATGGTGGGAGCCGATGCTGACATAGAATGTATCCGCCAATCAAGAGGGTTGAATGTGTTATTGCATGCAAGGGACTAACGAGTTGTCCATTGCTTTGAAGTGTCACACTGGACAAGAGAAGTTTTGATTAGGATAGTCAAAGCTTGTGAATTCACCAAGGAAGATGGAGATTAATGGATAAGGCATAGAAGGAAAAACATTTAAAAGGTGCCAATCCCATAAAAGGTGAGATTTTAAAATAATATTAGTCCTATAAAATCACCTACACAAGATTATCTCTAGATATGATGTTCAGAAAATTTCAAATGTGAAAAGATCAAGGGAGTGAAAAAAATGTCATGAAAAGTGCATGAATACGGTTGTTGGAGTGTTGTTGAAGAAATACAAGTTGGTAGTTATGTGATTGATAAGAACAAGTTTTAATCTTTTGATAGGATTAAAAGCCAAAAGGATTGCTTGCATGCAAAAAGATAGGCTATATTAAGAGGCTTTGAGTGTCACAATCAAGGATGACAAACCGTATATTATTAAGGCTTGTATTTGCATTGGTTTGAAGAAAGTTTCAGAGATGGAGAATTCATATGTAGAGGAAAAATTTGAATTCACAAGGTGCAATTTATGTGATATAGGATGGAGGATGTTTTAGTAAGCTACTTTGTAGCCAAAGGGATATTGAAAACTTAGAAGGTAGTCGAAGGGACATTGAAAGGTGGTTTCAAATGGAAAACACCTTTCATGACATACCTATCTTCATCCCTTCACCATATAATGACTAGGAGGAAGAGGAAACAAGAAGGAGAGAAATGAAGGCAAGGATAAGATGGTTCAAATACAGAGTATCTGAAATTTAGCTTGAGTGCAGAAGTTGTGTTTTTTTTCAATGCCTCCGTTGGCTCTATATTTTTATCCTCTATCTTTGAGGATGTTTCTTTTGTAGGTTTATAGAGCTACCCTTCTAGTTTGATGAGTGCCTCCGTCAGTGTGTGTTATGAATGTCTTTCATTGATGCAATAGTGGCAAGGCTTAAAGTATCAAGATTTTAATGACATACTATTCTCCACCTAGGCATCTCCTCGTATGCATGACCCATTTTAATCCTGTTTTGTGAGGATAATGGGCTTTCTTTATTTTCATATGGTCCAAAACGTGTCAAACAGAGAAAAAACCAAGTGTAAATAGCCCGAGGCTTGTTGCATTCCTTGCTATTATAAAAGGAATACCAAGGTTGTGAACAAGGATTTTAAAATTCTGTATTCTGGGCGAGTAGAAGCAGGGCATTGTAAATTTAGGGTTTCTAGTAGTTTGACAGAGAAGAAGGACCATCCTTCCATATTGTAAATCTTAGTTAGTAATGGATAAAGTGTTTTAATGTTGCAGATATTGTCCCCATTTGTAGTTTGTTGAACTCATATGAATTAATATATCAAGGGTATTTTGATTTGTCCTAGTATTTTAAGTATCAATGTGTGAATATGTTTATGGGTTTCCTTCAAGGAAGGAATTAAATTTTGTTTACATGTTACAATGAGTTCTAGAACTACATAATGGATTAATAGGAATAGTTGATGCAATTAATATGTGGAGTCATGTTAATGTTAAACATTAATATTCCAAAGATTCCCTAGTTCAAGTTATTTTGCAATATGGGTTTGTTCTTTGATTTTGTGGGAGTGACTATTCCATTAGATATGCACTAGACTATAGAGTATTGCTTAGGGTTATTTTCAGAAACATTCTTTAAAATAATATTTTCTTCCCCTTTTCTCTCTTTCTTTATGAAGTGTAATGGGTGACTTTCAACATGCATGCTTGGTACTTCCTTGTACCCTTTGAGTGATTTATGCATTATTTTCTTAGTTGAATCTCAAAGCTTACAAGATTAAAGGTATGTATAGGGTAATTGTGAAAAATCCCCCTATAAGTTGAGAAATCTCTACTAGTTATGAACCTATATGATTATAACAAGTTTGTAAGCATATTGGGCATAAAAGTCTGAAATAGGAATACCCTCCTGAGTTAGGTAGAGCTCGAAGTGAAGAAGGCTTGATAAAACCTTGTTTTGTTGTGTTTTCTTGTCTTCAACTTGTTGATAGTTCAAATTGAGTGTTGTGGGTTTAATTACTTAGCCTAGAGAATTATTATGTCCTTAAGGTTGGAGGTAGAAAGAAAAATCACCAACACATTTAAACCTTCCAAGAATCACTCATACATATCCAAACCTATACCTCATGTTAAGGGGATAATCCAAAGTCAAAAGAAATGAGTCTTAACATAAATCAATATCAAGATACCATGACTCTCCAATCTCATCCAATATTTGATCAAGATCCTACCTGTCAAAATTCTTATGAAGATCCCCTCATCCTTTTGTATTCCATCCATGATGATCCCCTTTCATCTTAAGAGGAAAGTGTCCTTCCAAGTCCCATTCAACACCCACCTCCTAATCAAGATCATGATTTTCCCTTTTTCCCCTCCAATGGTCCAATTTAAAATCAAGAGCAAAGTGCAAATTCCAATGATCCTATTCCATGTCAAGATCAAAGTATCCCTTTGTCTCTTTGTCCCTTTGTCCTAATCCCCCTCATGATCCTAATTTACCTTATCATCCCATTGCCTCTACCCAAGTTTTTCATGAACCATTTACATATCAAATGATTTCCTCCACTTTCATCATATTCAATCTACTTCATGATCATGCCATATATTCCATATCATATCCTCTTCAAAATGGACTTTCATCTTTCTTTAAAAGCAACAGGTATTCAATTGGTACAAAGATTTGTCAAAGCATGCATTATCAAGGCAAAGTCTTAGACCTACATGAACAAGGTATATTAGAACCCCCTCTTATTAAAGCTAATCCTAATTGTCATGGCCTTGGTTACATAACTCACTCTTAAAATGTTGGTACCCTTGATAAATCCTACATCCATCGATCTAAGTGCAAACATGCACAATCTCGGCTCTCTAAATCCATTTTGGGTCCTTGTATCCCAAAACCAAAGTCTTCATCCCTTCCATCGATCTTAGGTCCTCATATTCCTCCATCCACTGTCCATATCACCCCTAGCTCACAATCTAGTTACCCTATTGTAAATCAAGATCAACAAAGGAACTCATCCTTGAGAACCTTCCAACCATCCATCTACATGAACCCATCCAATAGCCCTCCATATCATTCCTATCCATCTATGAATCCCATTCCCCTTGAAGTAATTTAGATGCCAAGCATAAATTCCATAAGTACAAATATTCATATACATCAAAGATCAATATGTCCCATCTAAAAGAAATGTCAAATCAAAGAAAAATTCGATCCAATTTTCAAAAAGAAAAATTAAAAACTATATGGATTCTTAAGTCTCTTATAGAAGCAATTCATTCCAAAGAACTACAAAGGAAAGAAAAATCAAAGATGATGTGGATTCCCAAGTCACTCATAAAAAAAATTGTATCCTAAAGAAAAATCAAAATTGGAATCCAAATGTGTTATTTCAAATGCTTCCTTTATTCATCCATCTAAACATATCCCGCCTTTCAAACCTATTTTGGGTATCTATGCCCTAAAATCCACTATCTTAGATACTCCATCACCTTTTTCATCCATTTTGGTTTCTATGTGCCAAAATCTACATTGACTCTTCAAAATTTTAAAATCTAAAATCCACTTGTCCTCCATCATTCCACCTCTCCTCAAGGTGTGTGCCAACATTTCCATCCACTCATACACAATTTTTCCAACATCCCATTTATTATCAAACACCTATTTTACATCATTTCATCCCTCCCATTCAACCCTTTGCATAAATCCTTTCCTTATTTCATATTATCGTCCATTTCATCTCCCTTTTCTTGTTGCAAATGTGAAGTTGATGGTGTGTTAGTATGGTTATCATTGATGTCAACATACCGATTTTTTGTTTTAGTGATTGGTTTGTGGTCCGCATTTATGATATGTTGTAGTTGTAGTCATGATTTTTTGGTGAATTGTTGGATGTTTCCTTGGGATGTTATTCTTAATTTATGATGCTCTAAAATTTGTGCTCCAAAAGTGTACACAATGATGATGATGTTCGACAATTTTTGCAGTGCTCCACATTTCCTCATATTTTTGGTTTTGTTGATGATATCTTGGATTTATGTTGTTCATTTCTTTATCTTTGTCATTTTGATTTGGGACATGATGATGTTCTCCAAGGTCATGGTTGCAGATATGTTTATTCTGGGTCTAGTCGACCTTGAATGCTATATTTTTTGCTCCAGTGATTGTGGCGTATGGATAACATGTTGTTTCTGTCGATGTAGTGCATTGTGGTGTGGTCTTCTTCTCATTAATTTCCACTATGAAAATGTTTAGTGTAGACCTATTTTAAATTAGGTTTTAGTAAAATTATTTGGCCAACTTGGGAGACTTCTATTTCAGAGATTAGTATAAATAAAGGATGATTGTAATGAAGAAACATAGATGTAAGTGGATTGAAAAAGAAAAATTGTCTAGATTGTTGGTGCGAATTTGTGCAAGGTTGTGGTTGAGCAGTGTGGTAGTGCGCTAATGTCGTTAGGTAATAGAGGCAATGAGCCAAAGGTCTCTTCCAACATTTCAACTGAGTAGAAATGTTGCTTTAGTGGTGGATTCTTTATTTCTCCTTCTTCTTCTTTTGGGCAATGGGCCCTTTTTTGGCAGCTTTAGCTGAGTAGTGAGCCCACCCGCAGTGAGCATTTTGGCAGCGAGCCACCCTTTGTAAAATTCACTTTAATTGGTGTCACCCTAATAGGTGTTTTATAATTGAGAACTAGCATTCTTCATGGTTTTTCCCCTCTTGGGTTTTCTGCATCAAATCTAGTGTTTCATGTGAATGTTTCATGCATGTTCTCTCTCATGCTTATATCTATTTATGGTTAAGAAAATAGGAATTAGTTTAGTGGATCTATTTTTGTGGAATAAGATATATATTTTAATTGACAATTGATTCACCCCCCTCTTAATTGTCAAGGATATTCAACATTACCATCACCTACAAACATCTTTGAGCATACCTTCAATATCCATGGTCCATTGTAATACACCTTTCAAGGGTACCATCCAAACAACAAGTTCTTTGAGTCCTTCCACCATCTCCTATCACACATCTATTATCTTCCAAAAATGAAAAAAAAATGAAACAAAAAATGTAAAGAGAAACAATTCATCCAATGGTGAAAACTACTTCTTGTGGCATCTTGGGAAAGTACCATGATGAAAACTTGGGGAACAAGCATCATGTGTAATCCATCATCCCCTTGCACTCTACACTTGGGGGAAAGTCTCATACACTCTATCCTACCTACCATATCTCCCATTATCCCTCATCCAATATCCACCACCCTATCTATGTCCATATTCCCTTTTCCACCTTTGATCTTGATAAGGCTAAGGTTCTCCATAAGCATCATTCATCCTATAGATTTCCCCTTATCCACACCCTTAATAGTCCATTTCCCTTATCTTATCCATTTCCTGCTTCCATCACCCATGATCTTGCTTATCTTACCCATATCCTATCTACATCCTATCCAAATCTATCCCTTGACCTTGATATAAAGAAAGGACATAAAATGCAAAAAACATTTTCAGACACCTCTTGACATGTCCATTCCTATGGACGACATGTCATTCAATGCACCAAACCATCACCTTACATTGTCATACCAATTTATTTACTTAGATACAAATGTTGTCCCATTGTGAGATAGTCCTTGGAAACCAAATCAACTATGATTCCATAATAAGCTACCTCCATCTTTCACCTATCCATTTTTGTCCAACTAGTTCCTTCATACATTCATAATGTTTTATGCCTTGCTAGACATTGGGGCAAATAAATTTATCTTTCTTAAGAATAAATCTTGAAATAGGTATTTTGCCTTAATTAGTGATCTAGACATCTTTCAAAATCCAAAAAAATCCAAAAAATCCAAACAAAAAAAAAAAAAATTCAAAAAAAAAAAAAAAATTCATAAAAAGTTCAGAAAAACTACAAAAACATTCATAAAATAATCCCAAAAATCCTACAAATTGAAAACAATAAAAAACACAAAATAATCCATCAATCACAATTCACAATAAATTATCCTTTGCAAACAACAAACACTTAAGCAAATGCAACTAGAACATCATACAAAACATTGAGCTTAACAAATCACACATCAATAGACAAACCTACCAAGCTAGCCTACAACCTAATTGATTAATCACTTAATCAACATTAGAAATCTGTATCAACTATCATGTGTCTTATATAGGATGTAGTATACTTGAAACCAGATGGATCTATCTTATGCGAGGTACTTCATTTTTAGAACTAGACATCATGATCATCCTATCAGGAAACACTTATCTTTGACAAGATCAATATGACTATTGACTCGTTTGATCAAGAGTTATTTTTTATTCAATTTATCTTTACATCATGTTCCCATACTACTCAAGGATATCCACATGTGATTAGATGAGTGAGGATGGATCATATTTTTTATCTTTGATTTTTGTTTGTAGATTGTTTTGATAATATTGTTGGGGCAGCTGAGTTCCTTGTGTGTGAGTGGAGTTCTATTTGGCCTAATCAGAACATCCTATGCAAGTCAAAGGCCATCTAACACTTTATTTTGCATCAAGATTAATATGCTTTGTGGTTACTTCATCACATATTTTGATAGGGATCTATTGTCACTAGTATGATTTAGGGCATTCCTTGTCTACAACATGTCTGTTAACACAAAGCGATAGTCCTCACCTTGGTCTTTCCATACCTTAGTGAAATATATCCACTTGCCACATAATAAGGCTCAATGATGATATTTTTGTACACCAATAAAAGCACAATAAGAGTTCAAGACTGTGGTATCATCTGCCAAGACTAAACAAACTTTGATCTTGATCAACCCTTGTCTACCATCAACTAACATTCATCACTTCTTACTAAACATTATTCACTTTCATCATATTTCATCTTTCATACAACATTCATATATAATTTATCTTATACAGAATGTGTCTTTCCTGAAACCAAACGATCATATATCTTTTTGTCTTATATAGAACATGTCCTTCCTGAAACTAGACTTGATCTTTACTAATCCATCCAATCAATCTAGTCAATCAATCAATCTACAAATCACTCTAATCATCTCTTTTATCCAATAAAACCCATACATGTCATCATACTAACCATTTTTGCATCTTTCATCTAACATTCTTCTTCTTCTTCTTCTTTTGAGAGATCATTCAAGCCTTTAATACATAAACAATCTCTCAAGGGAGCATTCTATCTCCATCTCTTGGCATACCAGGGAAATTTTTTATCAATTTTTCTTTGAAACAATGCTCATGGCTCATTTTGCTTGGTGTATTATTTTCCAAGGCTTTTTTTGGGATCTTACTTGTGGCATCTAGGTGTGCCAAACCCCCACTATCCATTTTGTGGGCAACCTGAGACTTTCATTCACATCTTTGGTATTGCAGAAGAGCCCAATAATTGTGGACATGGATTCATGATTTTTTCTGGCCCTTTTGACTTGAGTCTTTTTCTTGGGATATGATCTTGTTGGGTGATTCTCCCCTATTTCCTTTTTAGTTCATGCAAATATGACATGCTTTCAAGATTTGGATCCTATTCATTTTATGGAAAGATAGGAGTGTTATTATTTTTTCTCACAACTCTCTTGATATTCATGTTTCTCTGTTTTCTAAAGTTTGTATTTGTAACAATGTGATGCTTCAGATTCAAGTGCAAGCCAACAAGTTTGCACTTGAGGTGGGCCATTTGCAAGAGCTTCTACAACATTGGGGAAAAACACCTTGTATAGTTGCCAGAGTGCCCTTGAACCCTTAAACTTTTGGTACCCGGTCTCCATCCCATGATAAGTAGTGTAGCCATAGCTCCTCTGCATGTCACTCACACACTCCACATTCCTAAGTCCCTTGCCACTAGTTTGGCAAGAGAAGAGACATTCAATGCAGGTGTTTTGCCTCTCCACCACGTGGTGGCGTTTCTAAGCGGAACACAGGAGGTGTGGGCCCCTTGCCTAGTGGTGGCATGGGTTGGGTGGACGTTGAGAATGATTCCAATTGGTCAAGCTCATCCATATGGCTTCCATGGTTGTCACTGGCCATTTCTTTGACCAGGAAGGAGATTGAGGGTGCCTGCAAGAAGTTGAGTCCACTTTCTGGCCAAAAAGTGGAAGTGTTTTCCCTTTTTTTAAGATTTTGCCTTGTTTGACCTAAAAATTTGAAGCACTTGAAGAATGACCCTTGAAAAAAGTTAGTAATAAAAAATGTTGTGCTCGAAGTCTACTTTCCTAATATGTAATTTATTTTAATACCCAGATGTTAAAAATTAAGTTTAAATAGACATTACTAAAACCTATAGTTTAAAAGTCACTTTTCAGGACCATACCATGCTCGTGTACGACAAGCATAATTTGACCTAAATGAAAGTATTTTTATGAATCCTTTTGGGAAAAGATCTGTAACTCACTCACCTTTCATGAGGATATTTTTTTGTAATTTTTTTTTACATATTTTTTTTGGTTAATTTTTTAATGGGCATAATCATTGTTTTGAAAAATCCTTGTGTACGACAATCATAATTTGACCTAAACTTAACATTTTTGGATTTTTTCTTAAAATTGTATAGAATTGTCTCTAGTTTGATGCCATATAATATTTTTTCCAAAAAACTTTAAGACAAAAAAGTTATTAAAAAACTAAAAAATCCTATTATTTCAAGTTTATGGATCTCATTCATTAGAAATTATTTTAAAAATAAAAAAATTAATCCATTTGTTAAAAAATTACATATTTGGAATCTACATAGTCTCTACTATAATGAGTTTTCACTTTTTTTTTTGAAAATTTGGTGTTCATATATATTTTTGAAGTCATTATTTTGTATGAAGATTGATTTGGCCTTCAAGTTGTAGGTCAAACCAGGCCCAAGCCAAAGGGTCGGCTCTCCAAGCCATTTCCCAAGCTAACATTTGAAGGAACAACTGGGCCGAAATTCAATTTTTTTAGAATCGAGATCTCGTATCCTAAATGGGATCTCGTCTATGATACGGGATCCCGTTTTGTTTTTTCAAATAATTAAAAATGCAAAAACAAAACGGGATCCCATTTTAAAACTAAATGGGATCCCATTTTGGACACGAGATCTCGTTTCATATTTTAGTTTATTTAAAAAAAATGTATATATAGCAATTATTGTAAGTGGTAGAACATGTCCTTTTGTGCTGCTTTTTATGCAATATTTTATGATCTAGTTGTCCTTTGGATGCTCTTTTGTTGTAATTTTATATCCATTTTTTTTAAGTTGGCAATCATTGGATAATTTTTAGTCATGGGGTCTAAACAACGTTAGAAGAAGAAATAGAGGAGGGAAATGACCATCGAGGAAATTCAAGTAGAAAGAAAGGAGGCCAAATGTCAAAGATAGAAGAACGAGGATTTGACAAATGAATAATCCTGATGCTTCTGGATCCACAACAATGGAAGAGACAAACATTCGAGATGATGCCTTGGGGGATAAGATGGACGTAGATGATGCAATTATGGATGATGTTGATGTGGATGATACAATTATGGAGACTAATTCAAGTACTACATCCTCAAATCTAGGAACATCTTCAATTCCTTCTCTAAAAGACATAGATAATGTGATTATAGATGATATTCATGTTGATGATTTACTAGAAGTTGGATATACCAATGTTGAGTTGATACAACTGTTTGTGATAAAATGAAATAAATTAGAGATATTGAAAATGAAAACCCTCATGTTGGTGAAGATGAAATTCCTTTGAATGTTGAAAGTGAAAATCCTCCTATTGTTGAAGACCAGGAAATTTTTTTTTTTTAGAAATTGAAAAAAAGGTTTTGGATAATCTTTCTGGTAAGATTTCTTGGAGACAGATAAGAACTTATGACAACAAAATATACAATTTTGTTTATCGAAAAAAAATTGCAATTCAATTTCAATTGAGGATGAAATTGACGAGAATGTGGAAAATGGGAAAAGTGATGAAAAAAATAGGCATCTTTGTGAAACCAAGAAAAAAAGATGAATTAGTTAAGCATGCTATGTCTACTGTTGCAAGTGCCATTAAATCTATTGTAAAAAAGAGTTGATCTAAAGGATAAGAATGCAACACAACGAGCTATAACAATTGCTATAGTGAATAAAACAACCTTGAATAAAAGGATGTTAAGCAACATTAGTGGAATTTTAAAGATGCATCCTAAAACATTGGTAAGAGCAGCTTAAATAAGAGAAAGTGTTGAAAATGATCCAATCAACCAAAGTTGGAGTTTTAGTGGTAGACTTCCAAGGTCAGATACGAAATTGAATATTGAAGTGAAATCTTTGGTTGAAATTTTTTGGCATGATAATATAAGGGTATCATCTAATGCTAGAGATGTTCTAAAGTTGAGAGTGGTGTCAAAAATTTGTGATCCCCATCCAAAACACCTATTAAACACAACTCAAACTGAATTTTATAAATTTTTTTTGGATGAAGTTGTGTTACTTGGAAATATTACCATAAGTCAAATATCATTTGAGAAATGCAAGCCTTGGTATGTGAAAATTAATAAGCAAAGAATCTCTTGTTGTAAAATGCACGTGCAATTTCGTTATTATTATGATATTTTTCAATATATATGTTGTGTTTTGCATAGTAACATGCATATCTAGGAATGTGGTATTGATATGCCACCTGAAACAATCAAGGAATTTGTAGAAAGTTTATTTTGTGAAAGAACTAATGGGAAATTATTTTATTTACGTTCATGTATCTCTAGACAATGTTCTAGTTGTGACAATTTTTCATTACTAGTAGAATGTATGCATGAGAGTAGTGAAAATGATTTTGGACAACAACTAGTGGATGTTAGAAGATTTAAAAATGCTGAGTATCTCTTAAAGGATGGGAAAACAAGAAAGCTTGTAGATTTAATCATAGAAAATGTTAGTGTACATGCATTCATGTTAGAATTTAAGAGTAAGATTGTACCAAAATATGTGACACATTCCCAACATGCCAAATGGCTTGATGCTCAATTTCGCACATGTAGAAATTCATTTCCAGTTGGAAGTATATTGTTA
The DNA here is from genome assembly GCF_030272615.1 of Cryptomeria japonica. Classification (NCBI taxonomy): domain Eukaryota; kingdom Viridiplantae; phylum Streptophyta; class Pinopsida; order Cupressales; family Cupressaceae; genus Cryptomeria; species Cryptomeria japonica. Next base: position 372,730,355 of record NC_081411.1, on the reverse strand, counting down.
GTGGTGGACTTTGCAAAAAATGATACTCTTAAGCCACAAGAGGAAATTCAATCTTAGTATTACAATTCCACTCAAGTTGCTATTTTTATTCATATTATTTATAGACATGCATATGATAGCACAGAGGATGATATAATTTTTTTAAGGGAGTACCATTTCTAAGTGAGTGATAATCGGATGCACTCGTCAGAGTTTGTTCAATATTGTTTCAACATATTTTATAAAAATTTAAGAGAAAGAGGAATCTAGATGACATAAGATCTTATATGGTCAAATAATTGTACAAGACAATTCAAGAATGCTCAAATGTTTTATTGGTTAAGTAGGGCTCACAAGGAATGCAATATCCAACATATATGGAGTTTTTTTGAAGCTAGACATGGTAAAGGAGAACATGATGGAACTGGTGTACGTGTTAAAATAAATCTTGCTAGAGAGCAATTAAAAATTGAAGATAATGTAAAATTTAAAGATGGACGTGCAATTGTGGATTGGTGCAATACAACATTATCTACTAGATCAGGTGTGAACTCTACAATTCAATGATTCTTTTGGTTAGTTGAAGAAGAGAACATTGTGCCCAGACTTGATTGTGAGACAATTAGTGGATCAACACACACACACACACACACACACACACACACACATTATATCTATGTATATATCTATACATATATATACATACATACATATATATACACATATACATACACATATATACAAATATTTATATATGTATGTACACACACACACACACACACACACACACACATACAAATACACACACACACACACATGTATATATATATGTATATATGCATTGGTTCGTTCGAGATTGAACTGCGCTTCCCATTCACCCCTATGGGCACAACTCTACACATATACATATACATATATATACAAATATATGTGTGTGTGTGTGTGTGTGTGTACATATATGTATGTGTATATGTATGTGTATATGTATGTATATATAGATATATGTATATATATGAGTATATGTATATGTATATGTATATGTGTATGTGTATGTGTATGTGCATGTATACACATACACATACACATACACATACACATACACATACACATACACATACACATACACATACAATTTATAAGAATGGACTCTTTTATGTGTGGTTTAATGAGACCTTGGCATTGGTTGACTTTTTGTTTATTATTGTGGGATTCATGATCATGTTGTTTAAATGCTTTTAGACTCCAGAGGTTAGCATAATGTTGTGTTACCATTTGTGCATGGTTCTACTGTTCATGTTGCATTGAACCTACATGATTGTATTCTTCTTCTAGCAAGTGGGTTGAGCCTTTCTATGGTTGATACTTGTCACCTTATGTTTTTGGGTGTCATGGGCTTGTGATTTATTTTGATTCCTAGGTGCAAGTCAAGGGGAAGTGGCTTTCATTGGGGGTCATGACCCAAAGTGGTTGCCAGGGTAACTCAATGAGAGTTTGTAATCAAGTGAAAACCTAATTAATTAACTTGGGTGGGTAGTTAGTTCACATTAATAAAGATAATTCTCTGTTGCCTCTTTTGCCCACAAATGCTTGTATAGGTTTGGGGTAAGTAGAGAAGGGTCTAGAATGGCTTCCACCAATCTTGTCTCCACGAAAGGTTGGTGTGGTCCACTAGTGTATGCATGGGGGCCGAGGGTTGGGGGAGGTCACTAGGGTAACCCAGGATGGGGGTCGGGACCTAGTGAAGACCTACCAGGGTAAATCATGACAACCTAGTGATGACACTCCTCCCTATTGCTGCCAAGTGGTAACTTATGTTATGTTTTCTCTGATGGATTATTTTGAGCCTCTGGAAGTTGGTGATTTAACATTCATGTCTTCTATGATATTACTATTGTGAGCCTCATGTGTAATCCATCTTGTTGATTATTTTGTGAGCGTCATGTGTATTCTGTATTGTGGATTCTATTGTGAGTCTCTTGTGAGTATAGCTTCATGGATTCTTTTGCAATTCATGATGGTTCCCTTGTTTTTTTTGCTTCCACCTTGTGGGTTTGGCTGATACCTCCTAGCATGGGGGGGGTAGACCTTATGGCACCACATGGTTGGGTAGAGTTCTATTCATATGCATTGGGTTTGGCTTGTCTTGCTTCATGATCAAGGAGGCTCGTGAAAAGGGTGAAGACTGTTATTATTGTACCAAATTCATGTATTCATCCCATCATGTAACTATTGGAGATTTGTATCTTGAGGATCCATTGTAATGTATTGATGTTCTTATGTAAATTCTCAAGCAATATATTATGCAACCTATGAAATGATCAATGTTGTAATTTGTATATCAGTTCTTAGTTGGGTATATTGGATGATGTTCAACCTTGTGTTGCATTGTTATGGGGCCTTGAGGATGGTTGCTAGTTGTTAAATGTGTATCATTATTCATCTTGATGTATGCATCTCTATGCATGTGTAATGTAATCTTTATAAAAAAAAATTATTCCCTTTTTCATTGTCTATTTTATTTTGTTCTCTCGGCCTCATGGCGAGGCGTGACAATGATGATGGCTTTCATTATCTAACTAGTTCAGTGGTAGTTGTTGGAACTTGGATAAGGAAATATTTGATAAGGAAGAATGGTTTGCCTATGTGTGCAACCTACTTGGAGGGCTTGGTAGAGGCTTGAATTGGGATCCCAGTTAGAAAATATGAATTGGGTCTCGTTTCTTAATTTTTTTTTTTACTAAACAAGATCCTATTCTCAAATGAAATGGGATCCTGTTCTAAAATGAGTTCTAAAATGAGTTCTAAAATGATACAAGATCTTGTTTCATTTGGCTTGGTGGAGGCTGGAATCAGGATCCCAATTAGAAAATATGAACCAGGTCCCATTTCTTAATTTATATTTATTTATACTAAACAGGATCCTGTTCTAAAATGAAACGAGATCCTGTTCTAAAATGAAACTGGATCCCGTTTCATTTTAGAATGGGATCCTGTATCATTTTGGAATAGGATCCCATTTCTAAGTCTAGGCTCAAGATCTCAAAGCTTATGGGATCCTGATTCATTTTTAGGATTGGGATCCCATGCCTAATCGGGATTTGATTTTGTCTCCTATGCGCTCTACCTGATTTGCACTTTTCTCTAAGTGTAAAACTTCCACGTTAAGTGGACAAAACTTTTTGCACTTACCCTTGAGAAAAATGAAGATGATGTTGTGCCGAGGAGGGGTGGTCCCTTCCGAACAATGCTCCTAAGCCCATTGATGTATGGGGTTGTAAAGATGACAAATATCCTCCATTGCCTTTATCGATCAATTCCTTAGCCACTTAGCGACCATTTTCTGTGTTTCTATTTATGGGCGTTGCCCGTGTTTTTGTTTAAAGTTGTTTTTTTGGGCACTGCTCGAGTGACTCTCGAGGAGTGATCTTGTTTCCTCCAACTCTTTTTTTGGGAATAGTGTACCTTTAAAATATTTTAATAGAAATGCCTATTCATAAAAAAAATGCATTGTCTCAAAGAGGGGCAAATGTAGACACCTAAAATTGTAACATGCCCACGAGTGTGAATTTTACTAATTTTTCCTCTTTAATTAATTAAATAATTTTATTATTTAATTAATTAAGCATCATTCTTCTAATCTAAATTCATCCTTCAAATTTAAATTCAAACGTTGAAATTTTCCTCTTTTCTCATAATTAAATAATAAAATTATTTAATTAATTATTTCACCACATTACTTTAATTAAATAATCTTAATTATTTAATCAAATTCAATTTCTATCTTCTCATAATTAATTTTTTAAAATTATTTAATTATCTAACAATGTCATCTTGATTAAATGAATTTTCAAATTTATTTAATCTCATTTACCTCTCATTTCAAATAAACTTTAAATTCACTTTAAATTCAAATTAACTTTATTTCCCTTTCATTTCAATTTAATTTTATATTTTTAAAAAGCTACATTCACCCAAATTCACCAACATACTAATTTCATTCAATTTCCTACAACACATGTTGAAGATCCTAACTACCACTGACTCTTAGTTTTGCTGCCACTACCTCTTAGTGACTCACCAATCACCATTTTCTGACTAATCAATCAATTCAGTCTTCAAATCAATCAAATCAATCAAATAAATCAAATCAATTAACAATTCAATCAATTATTTTAACTCTTAATCAATTCAGTCTAACTGAATCATACAATAAATTCCTTATCATAATTATCTCCCACCAACCTGTCTCATGAATCCTCAACTGTTGATCATATTTGTTTTCAAAATAATCTCAAATGTCAAATCAAATTTAGAAAATCTATCAAATCAACATTAGTTCTCAATCATCAACAACCATTATCTTCATATTCTTGTGCCTTTATTTGACAAGATTTCTTAAAGTACGATTCTGAGAGCCATACTTCGATACAAGGAGAAGAAGGACAATGGAGGATAGATGCATGGAAGTGGCAATGACATTGTTTGCTTTGATTTGTTTCATTTAATTTATGATTTCTTTACATGCATTCCCTTATTGATTTTCATTTGAGAATTGTGTGATAGAATTGGGTTTTGTGGTTACTTAATTGATCTATTACATATGTTTTCCCTTAATTTTCAAGTTCTTATCGTTGTGTATAAATGTACACGTTTCAAGTTCATTTAAATAAATTCTCATACATGTACAAATTTAAAAAATTGCTATATGATCTTACATGTGGTTCAAGTGTATATACATTTAGATATAAATGTACATAGTGTAGATTTTTGGAATTAAAAACTTGTATTAAAATCGTATAGATAGCTCAACAAAATTTTTCAATTAGGCATATAGATGTGTACACAAACAATGATGTATGTCATGTCAATAAATTAGTGCATCAAATCATGTGTATAATGAAGATACTACACATATGCTACTTGAATATATCTTGAAAAACTCCATAAATGGTAAATTATTAAATACACATGGTACAAGGAATATAGATAAAATCAATGGTAATAGCCCACCCATGATCTTAAAATATGTCAATATGTATAATTAAGCATCATATCAAATTGTTAACTCCATACTGATGTTTACATGAATTAGGAGCCTAGATAAAAATCTAATAAAATATTACAAAATAAACAAGTAAAATAAAAATGATTTCGCATGAAGGCATACATACCATTACACTGATATTTCATAATCTTGAGACTCAAGGCTCCTCACAAAGAGTCATAATATCATCATGTAGTGTAGGAGAGAGCAATTATGTATCAATTAAACTAATATGAGAAGTCAAATTAAATATAATTTAGTGTCACAAATTATTTAGTACTTCATGTCCTTAAACTCCTAATTAAGCTCAAATGTAATTAACATACACACTTCACTTCTAAGTTTGGATCCTAAGAACATCTAAGTTAACTTACACCATGTAATTTATTGTCGTTGATTCAATCACTAATTTGTGTCCAACCAAATTTAAAATAATCATCATCAACATATTATAAGTGACTAAAACAATGGAGAATTCAAGTTCACTACTAGATAATATAAGTTCTCAAGAACATATGTATATATTCCTTCAAACTCAAATCACATGGATATCTAACTCAAAAAATTGGTGTAGCCTACTCTTCAATAATATCTAACATTTTCTGACAATTAGCACTATCTAGTCTCCATTTTTTTCATGGATCGCATGCATGTGGAACGACATGAATTTGTAGGGAGGTAGTAATGACTAGGTGACTATACTGATATACCTTTTTCTCATAATGATAATGTTGAACACTATTGGATGCTAGGAGGGGGAGGTGAATCAACATATACTAAAACTTGATAGATTAAAATATGTACCATCCTAAATTGTACTCGCTTACAATTTTGTCCTCATCTAGGGCTCAATTTGTCATTCTGGCTTCTGATGCCTAATTACAGTGTTGATTCTGCTCACACCTCATTCCAATCCTACATTTTCATCATTTGTCCATTTTCCTCCCCATTTTGGAGTCCTAATTTTTGGGACAAAGGCGTAGTATGCCCTAGTCCTAAATTAGGGCTAGGGCACACCACACCTTGATCCTCTTAATCGGGTCCTAAACTGGGACCTAACAATAGTCATCTCAAATGAGTAGGGAATTTGATCTTGTGTTAGACTATTCCAAAAAATCAATTTGTTTTTTAAATTTGATCTCGTGTCAGACTATTCCAAAAAATCAATTTGTTTTTTAGATAGACAAGTATAAAATGAAGTCTACCTCTCTTATTTGAAACCTAAGCAATCACCTAATCAAATTCAAGATCTCAATTACATTCAAGAGAGAAAGCAATCAGTTATTCATCAAGCATTGGGGTAGCATAAGTGAAGTCAAGTTCAAGCATTGAAGATGACATCCATGATCAATGTTTTATGAAGACATCCTACATGAAACCCTAAAACCTTAGTGTGAAGGTCAAACCAAACTTCATCAAGGCATACATTATTGTTTCAAGCATTTTCAGCCTTTCCCTCAAAAGGAAGGTATTTAATTATAGTCTATCATTACATTTATCAATTCAATTTCATGGTTAATTCCAAAATTAGGGTTTGACCTAAGGCAAACCCCCATTCCCAACATTTCCCCCCCTTTTTCTGTGTGCAGGAAACAGGTGCAAGAGATGTACTTAGAGAATTTGACAATGTTGACAATGAAAAACAGGTTCAACTTTCGATGACAGAAAATTCAGAGGACTAAGGTAGACATGTGCTACTTGGTCCCAAAAAATCAAGTCGAACTTTAGCGAATAGGTTCTAAACATCTGCTTTTGCCCAAATCTCTATTGGTGGCTCCGTGGGACATCTGTAGCGTAATGTTTCTATTAGTTTACTTCAATTATTCATGGTTTTGCCCTAATTTCATAATTGCATTACAAATTCAACTAAGAAAGAAGATAATCAACCCCAACTAGTTGAATCCAATTAAAATATTGGACCTTTCCTCACTTGGATTGAGCCTAGATCTATTGGGTTCAATCCTCTTTCAATGTAACAATATTAATTGGGTTATTTTAGTGGGTTTACTTGATAAAAGTTTAATCCCCAATTTTAATTCCATTACATTTTGGTGAACCCGACATCCTTCGTGCTTAATTTTGATTTGTTGTCTCAAATTTGATTTTGTATGCATTTTAAAATTACTCATAATTTTTATTTTAAATTGAATTCCATAAATTTAGAGGTTAAATTCACAAAAATCCTAATTTATTATTCTAAATTTAACTTGTGGGTTGCATAAAATTTCAAGTGTATTTTCATATTTGATTATTATGCAATGCTATGTTATGATTTAAAGGAATTTATTGTTCAAAATCACAAATCAAATTGCTTAATTAATTGGTTAATCAATCATTTTTACAATAATAATCATAGTTTTTAGTTTTTGCATTCACATTCCCTCCTTTGTGCATGAGTTTTGTTACCATTAGTCCTACATATAATATGTTCATGAGAAGAATTTATAGACTTAAGGCTTCGCAAGGTTTAACCACTAAGGATATTGAGCCTCAATTAGATCACTTATTCCATGAGAATGTTGGTGCTTCCTCTAATCCAACAAATGATATCATTTATCCTAATTCTCCTCATAATTCTCATGATGTGGATGAATCACTGACTAGGGTTACTATTGACCAATTGGAGAAGTTTGACAATGAATTTGAAAATCTTCAATAATGGATGAGTCAACAATACTTGGATAGTGAGGCATTCCCTTTACTTGAAAGATAAAAAGGAATGGTACAAAGTGATCAAATTGGTGTTGATTTTTTGCATGGCCTTGCTCGTATTGTTGACAATAATCTCATGCCAATAAAAAGTTGTGCTAAAGTCCTTGGTTACTCTCAACCCACTAGTCAAGTTAATCATTCCATTCTTATGCCTACATCCTTGCCTAGTATGCCTACATTTACATCTTTTATCATGACTACTTCCACACAAAATGTTAATCCTACACATTTTAGTCATGGGGGGGATCCTATTAATCAATATTCTTACATACCTCCTTCCATAAATATTTCACTTGTATCCCAATCATCTCCCATACCCACATACCACAATGTTCCACCTCTTTATTCTCAAACACCACCTACATATAACAATGCTACTCCATCACAATCCAACATGCCCAATTTCAATCCATCCATCGAAGCAACCATCAATAATCTAGCCCAAATTGTTACATCTTTACAACATTAATTGACTTCCATTACCCAATCCAAGTTCAATATTCCCACATTTAATGTAAAAATATGGTTGTCTATGTGGTTCCAATGACATTGTCTATGTGGTTCCCCCTAAACATATGGTTGTCCCTCAATTGGAGTTGTATAATGGAAAAGGTGACCCCTTTGTTAGGCCCAATATGGAAAGCTAATCTACTGAGAGGGGAGGGGTGAATCAACACTCCAAAACTTTTCTTGAATAATACCTTTACTATTATGCATAAACAGAATAGTGTAGTAACATAAAATAAAGTTAAAACAAATAGATAACACTCATACATGATTCACTCCATAACACATATATTTTGGTTACGCAGAAACTCTTGGTTAGACAGAAAAATTGCGGTGGGGATGACACCCACAACTTCACTACTGCAATAATAAAGAGTGCTCGGTTAGAGCTACATTTTAGCTATTTCTGATAGCTTACCCTGTTAGGAGTAACAAGATCTGTTAGATCTACTTTGCTAAAGGATTTTACAACATTTATTCTGAATGCTGCACCTGGTTAGAGGCTTTACAATTTATAGACTTGATTAGAGTCTTTTACCCTGTTAAAGATTTCTCTTTCAACTTCACAATATTACAATAAAATCATTACAAATATCTGCAACTTTACATCTAAAATGTTATAGCAGATTCTATGTGCTTAGAATAAGATTACCTTGCTTATAGCATACCTCGGTAACCCATATAGTAACTCGGTAAACCCTTCTATTTACTCTGTTCTTCGACTGTTCTCTGAAAACCTTCTCGGTGACCTCTGTGTCTCTGTAACAGTCTTCTTACACACATATATACACTCTTAACTCATGCTGTATAAATAGATCTCTTAAGACGGTGATCCAATTCATTGTTTCGATCTTACAAACAAGATTCCTCAAATGAATAACTATACAAAATATTTCATTAGTTAGATTGATCTCAAAATCATACACAATCTTTTGGTGCAATTTCCAATGTAATAACGATTAGATGTGCCTTGATCTTGTAACACGTTTTCATATGCATGTCCAGGTTCAATGTATCTGGTAACACGTTTCACTCGGTGTATATTAACTCGGTGTGTCATCTTTGCTACTCGGTAGTAATAAAAAGATACTAGGTAGACAACTCGGTGTATACTGCGTTTTGTGACTGCTTTCCTCTGTAACCGACTAGACTGTGCATACCGATTTCTCTATGTGTACCGATTGCATGATTCGGTAGTGTTAACCGACTAGAGTATATAGTATGACTTTGAATATAAAAACTAATGGCAATTTGATAAGTAGTAATTGATGCCCTGCAAAATGGACAAGGTTAGTCTAAGAAAAACAACACAAGACACACAAGAAACCGTTAGTGTTATTTAATCAAAGACTAATCTAAACAGGCATATCAAGAGAGACACTAAAATCATGCTAATATCTCTAACTAATGAAACAAAGATAATGAGGCATCTCCAAATGCCTTTTAGCATGCTCTTAGCTCCTTCTCCCTTGTTCCTCTCCTCTCCAAGTTCCAAAATAGTGTAGCTCTTAGCAGCTTTTTGCACTATGGATGCTTATGGAGGATTGAGATTGAAATATTGCTCTAAATGTAAATAAAGAAGCAAATATTAAGCTATTGATACTAAAATGATTTATTTTAACCAAAATGACAATATATGAGTTAATTATGCTAAAATGCTCTCTTAAAATGCCTATAGGTTAAATGCATACAAGTTTTCAGAATTTGGATTATGAAGAAATGGGCTCTATTTATAGGAAAAATGGAGCAATGGATGGTTGAGATTGAGCAATCTCAACAAGGGTCATGATTGAATGATTTCAAATCCATATGAGGGCTTTCAACCCAATCCCAGGATGACAAGTTTCAATGTGAGATAGGTTGAGAGGGGAAGGAATAAGCATTAAATGCTTGATATGACTTTGGAAGTTAAAGTCAAGGTTAATTGAATGAATAAACTCTTGATTCAAAGAATAAAGCTTTTATCCAATGGATAAATTCTTGTGCAAATGTGAAATGGATAAATATGGTCAAAACAATAAATGTTTGGGGAAACAAGTTTGAAATAACCATAAATGGTTATGTAAGAGTCATAAATGGTCATGTAAGACTCATTAGTGGTCTTGGAAGACTTTGGGGGTTAATTTGTTGAACACACAAAGCATTAAATGCTTTTCAAAGACTTTTGAAGTCTTTGAGAAGTGACTTCATTTTGCTTAGGAATGTGACAATAATTAGGGGATGGATTAGGCTAATTAGGAAGGGGTTAGAAGAATTTAGAAGGGGATTAGATTTTTGCAAGTGGATTTGGTGGCTGAGGGAAAATAAGATTTTATTAAAATAAAAATTCATATATTTCAATAAATGTGTGCAAGTTGCATTTGTAGGAAAATGCAAGTGGGGGGCACAATGATTTAAATAAATGTTTTATTTAATTTATTTAAAAGAGGAAAATGAGATTTTAATTAAATAAATAGCTTTTATTTATTTAATTGATTGGAATTTGATTTAATCTATTAATTAAAATAAATTGAATAATTTATTTAATTAATAGAAGAATGTTTGGAGATGAATTAATTAAATATTTATTTAATTAACTGATGGCTAGTGGATGTTTAATCAAATAAATAGCGAATATTTATTTAATTAAACTGGACAGATTTGTGTGACTAAATTTGCCTCTCTTTGAGACGGTGTGGTTTATCGCGTCATTTCAAAGAAAGGAAAAACTGGTGTGAAGAAAATGCCCCATAAAATGTAAATTTAATGGGTGGTATGCCCCCTCGAGAGATGAGCCGAAAAATTTCAAAAAATTGGGCGATCTCTCGAAAAAGAATGAAAATTGGCGAGGTGGTAGAAGAGAAGAACTTAGCCATACAGGTGAAAAATAGAAGAAAACGGGAGAAAAATGGAGAAATGGGGGGCTCGGGAAGTATACGGGGACCACGGCGGTGAGCGGGGAGAAGTTACGGTGACGACGAAGGGTATAAATGGGGTGAAAGAGATGAAAACAGGATCATTTGTGACCGCGACCAGTTGGAAATCAGAGCTCTGATAGGGACATTTTGGAGGAGCGAGCAACAGTCAGGATGCCGATACCGATTATCGAGCACAAATTTGAGCGAGTTCGACGGTTCCAGTGCCCAGACGACTATGGACCAGTGGTACGTAAATTTGAAAAGTTAATTTTTATGCAGTTTTGATAGGTTTTTAGCTGAGTCCAAGTCAAGTCGGAGCAAGAGCGCTGGAACTACAGTTTTGGCGCTTTTGCTTCATGAACTAGCGCTACTGCGCCACAATGGCGCTATTGCCCCATTGTTTGAGCACTTTTGTTATGTTGTAGCGCTATTGTATGCAAGTTTAAGCGCTATTGATTAATAAGCGCTATTGAGGGCTTGATTGAGCGCTATTGATTTTAAGTAGCGCTACTGTGTAGTTGTTTTAGCGCATTTGTAGTTTGAGCGCTGTTGGATAGCTGATTGAGCGCTTTTGTTAGGGTTGTAGTGCTATTATTGAGAAACTAGCGCTTTTGTTGGTAAAATAGTGCTTTTGCCTTAGGATAAAGAGATGCCCCAATGTGGAGGAAGACTAATCTCTCGATGCCAATGATGGATGGTTGGCGATGTGAAGTGGGAGTTGTTTTGAACCATAGCAGCCTGATGAGACTTAGGTCATTTGTTAGGATAAATGCCTATTGAAGTCTAGGTGGCCATGATTGCTTACCTGTTGAGACCCGAAGATACTTGATCAAAGTATTTGTTGATAGTCTAGGTTTAAACTTAAGAAAGTTTGAAAACAAAACAACTGATGGTGATTGATGAATGTTCATGTGCAGAGGAGCTGCGCGTGTTGCAGTTACGTAAGCAACATCCTACGACACAGGGGTTGCGGGATCGATTGACACAGGCAGAGATAGACTGTATTACCATGACAAGACTATATGAGGTGATGCACATGCCCATGATTCGTATGAATCACAGGTTGATCATAGCGTTAGCAGAGCGGTGGCACAGCGAGACGTGCACCTTCCATCTGACACAGGGGGAGATGACAGTGACCCTAGAGGATGTGTGGCGCATCCTATGGACTCCGATTCGGGGGGAGCTGGTCACATATGACAGATCCTGGGGGACTCTTGCAGTGCAGAGGATTTTTGATGAGGACGTTTTCATTGATGATGGTTCCATTGCTTGGGAGGAGATAGCGACGTTATATGAGTCTCTTCTAGCAATTTTGTCTGGCATTGTGGGAGGATTACTTTGTCCAGACAGGCAATCACATGGTTTGGTCATCAGATGGGGACAGGTTATCGAGATGATGATGACTGAGGGGACCCGATTTGCGTGGGGGCCATGCGTGCTGGGGCACTTGTACCAAGAGCTCCATGAGGTGGTTTACCAGGGGAGGGGATCCTTAGCAGTGGGCATGACGCTGCTGCATATTTGGGCTTGGGAGCACCTACCAGTGACTCGACCGATGAGTCTGAGATTCCAGGCAGTAGATCAGCCGTACATATTTATGTATAGAGGCATGATGAGTCAGCCCCACTTGGGGAAGTTAGAGTGGTGGCGGTGGGCATTAGATGATCTGGATGCAGTTATATGGCGGCCATACTTGGAGTGTGAGCCATGGGATGATGATGTAGAGGCACTGCCTTACGTTTTTATGACCCGATTCCTCATTGGGAGGACCGCATACCATGTGGAGAGACAGGTGCCTGGGAGAGTGATGAGGCAGTTTGGACGGCAGCAGGGACTGCCCAGTGGATCAGGAGAGTATGCTCGAGTTATTCGGGAGAGGTACGCATGGGGGCCAGTGCTACCATATGATCAGGCACTGGCAGAGTTTTGGACACTGCAGGCGAGACTATGGGACATACGACCGAGGGTCATGGATGCAGGTGTTACAGATGAGTACACGCAGTACCGGGCAGTGCACCCAATCTTACAGATCTCTGATCCAGCAGAGCCGATCCCAGCTTTTGAGGATGAGAGGGGACGGAGACGGAGGAGGGCAGGAGGTCAAGGACCAAGGGCAGGGGGAGGAGATGGAGGAGGAGGAGATGGAGGTGGAGGAGGAGGTGGGGGATTGGGGATGCAGAGTCAGCGGAGAGGGAGAGGTGGACTGCCTCTACAGATATCACGAGGACCATTGATACAGGGAGGAGTTCAGCTGAGTGGGAGGGGGATGGAGAGGGAGATCCCGATGGACAGAGGGGAGGGAGCCATTGGAGAGGGTGGTGCAGGTGAGGCGGCTATAGATACCGGGGAGGGAGCCACTGGAGAGGGTGGTGCAGGTGAGGTGGCTATGGATATTGGGGAGGGAGCCACTGGAGATCTGTGAGATCATATGATAGTACGTTTGCAGACTCGGATAGAGGATTTGGAGGTGGAGGTGGCAGCTAGGGATGTGCAGTTATTTGCATGAGAGTCAGAGCTGGAGGTGGTGCTGCGGGAGAGGGATAGTGCAGTGGAGAGATTGGCAGAGCTGTAGGAGAGAGTGCGGGTTGGAGTAGGAGCACAGGGGCCTACGGGGGAGGTGATGAGGGAGATGCGACGAGCACAGACGAAGATAGACTAGTGGCAGGGTTTATATGAGTAGGTGGTGCCAGTTAGTCAGTGAGCTCTTAGCTATTCGTAGATGGGGCAGGCCAGATCAGAGCGATCGTAGAGGGTGCAGAGCAGTGGGGGTGTGATGGGTCCGCTGCGGAGGGAGAGATCAGGGGATGCTGGAGTGAGTGGTGGTTCGATGAGGCCTCCACGGAGAGATGGATCAGGTGGTGCAGGCACCAGTGGGAGAGCAGGTGGCGATGGTGGTGGTGGTACAACATCTGGCCAGAGTGGCATTTGAGAGAGCATTTTTGCATATATGTATTGTATCATTGTCTATTTTTTTGGACTGTATCTTGGATGGCTCTTGGTAGCCGATTTTGTAGACTTCATTGTACTCTGATATATGAGGAGATCCCATATTTGGATGATATGCAGTTGATTATGTATGGATGTTTATGCAGGATGATGAGTGATTGCTTAGATGGATGTGTGTATATGTATGCATTGATGAGATGTTGCTTATATGCATGTTTTTATGATGATTTATGATGTGGGATACTGACATATGAATGCAGGTTTATATATGTATGATTTGTTTGATTTTTGATGTAATGCTTTATATATGTAATGCCGTGATGATGATGTATGCTTATGATGATTTATGAATAGGATTTTGGTGTTTCCTATTTTGATATAATGATGAGATAATGGTATGCAATGATGTTAATGTAATGGTTGAATGAATGATGTTATGTATGGATATGCATCTAGATGTTTTTAGATGAATGTAATATGGATAAACAAAATGTAAAGTACAAATGTTTATATGATAATGTTTAAATGAATGCATATGTATAATGGATATAAAATGTTATGAACCAATGTTTTGAAACAAATGGATCTATGATTCTAAATACTTAAATATGATTTAAGGATAAATGATAATGTGATGATACTATAACTTATGGTTTTAATAACTGCACCTTAAGGCAATTAAAAGAGGGGACAATGAATGCAATGTGAATGAATCCTAAAAATGAGCATAATAAGATACTTAGTAATGAATGAATGTACCTTTTAACTATAAATGAATGTATGCAATAATAAAATGATAAAGGATGATAAAATGATGATGGATAATCGACACTTATATGAATGCCTAGTAAATGATTTTAAAACAATCAAAGACAATTTGATCCCATGAATGAATCTAATTATTTATGATTGATGCAATGATGCAAAATGATTAATGAAAACTAATGTTTAAACATGCACTATAGGCAATGGTAAGTTAAAAACGATATGAATGTTCTTAATGCGAGATGCAACTAAATGCGATGATGATATGACCATGAGGAATGCAAGGTTTGTAAGACTTTGCATGATGCATTAATGATGTATCAGAGTACTCGATCATGATTGTATCCAAGACCAGCTTTAATGGTCACTTTTGCATATAAAACCTACATATGAATGAATGAATGAATGGGTGATATGCAACGGAATGCAAGATATAAACAAATGAAATGACGATCCATAGTGCTCTATTTTTATCATTGAGCTTTAAAATGTTGGAAGAGAATACAAGCATCTTGACATAATGATTCGAGATGACCTGAGTATTCCTTTCATGGATTTTATATAGCAAGTTAATACAAACGACTTGATATAAGGGTCAAGTCGACTAGAGTATTTCTTGCGGAATAGACAAGGGTTATCTCTGTTCATGCATGACTTGGATCGTCCTCCTTGATCCTAGGCTGATCATATCCTAAGACAAGTGCATACCGTACTAAGAGATAAAAACCTTTATCCAGTTTGGATGAGGTAGGAGGAACCAAAGGAAGAGCATTGTACCTGCAAATAAACAGTATATACATAAAGAATAAAGAATAAGGATCCTTGAAAATGGTTCATGCCCATATGGTCGAGGTATACGCTGTAGTCAGCAAGCCGTAATGATCTATGACTGCATTTTGCATAAGATCACGTAGCTTGGTGAACTTCCCACGTAGACGCTGTTATCATTGATTAAAATGGTTTTTTCTTTTCCCATGATTGGCTATGGTTTTATTGAATTTTTGAATAAGGTGTAGTTCCAAATGCTTCAGCTTTGTTCTAGACCTCAAGGGTTTAAGGATTTTTTATTTTAGATCCTCTTGTGTTTTGTTCTAAAACCTTTGGTTTCTAATCTTTCGTTACTTTATTCACTTAAGCAATGGGTCATGGGGTCGTAGGAAGTGTCCCCCCTTGTTGTTTGCCTAGGCGGTTATGTTAATTAATTGAAAAATTTATGCCTTATATGTTTTTCTTCTAAAGTTGTTGGGCCCAGTAACTAGTGCGCATCTCGCGGATGGATCCACGGCTCGCGCTATTTCGCTAGGCGAAGTTGCACATAGTTTAAAACTAGCGAAGTTGCGAAAAACACATGGCATGCCACATAGACGGTCCAGCTGGTGGTTGACAATGAGTAAGTTGGCGGCACGTGGCACAAGTCACAACAGTCAGCGGGTCAGGATTAAAGGCTAAAAAGGCGGGCCCTAGAGGTGAGTCAGGTCGCAGGTGGAGATGACTTGGCGGGTATAGCTGTTAATAACTTACTGGAGCCCCGTGGTTTTCTTTCGGCGAATAACAGAGTGACAAGTTAGCTCTGAAAGTGACTGGGTGCCAGATGTTCACGATGAGTCAGCAGGCCCACCCCTCCTGAGAGCCTTTTCAGAGGATTAAAAGCTGATCAACTTAAGAGACGATCCAACGGCCCACGCTATTTCACAAGGGTAAGATGCTCGTCCTTTATACCCCGTGAAATAGCGAGAGTGCACGAGAGCCGTCCACGTGTCATGATGATGACCTGGAGGATATAGCTGTTAAGAAGAAAAGTGGGGCCCCGTGGTTTCCTTTTGGCAAATAAGAAGGTGACAAGTCAGCTTCGAAAGTGACTGGGCACCAGGTGTTCACGATGAGTCAGCGGGCCCACCCCTCCTAAGAGCCTTTTCAAGCGGTTAAAAGCAGATCAACTTAAGAGACGATCCGACGGCCCGTGCTATTTCGCAAGGGTAAGATGCACATCCTTTATACCCCATGAAATAGCGAGAGTGCACGCGAGCCGTCCACGTGTCATGATGACACGTGGTCTAAGAAGAAAGTGTGGGCCCGCCAAGGTGGAACCGACGGTATGAAAGAAAGACACGTGGCCAGTATCAAGTGGAATGCGAAGGGAATTTCAAGGCCAATGGTTGGACGCCACCTGGTATCATGTAGCCAATAGAAAAGCGAGACCCAGAGTAAAGCCAAATCCGTCAGTTAACCTAACACTTGATCAAGTTTCTTTTGATTGAACGGTTGGCGTTATTTCACTGGACCAAGTTGCCCGATAGTTATGCATCACGAAGTTGCGAAAGAGCAAAATGAAACACTTGCAGGAATGTTGTGACCCGTTGGAGCGAAAAATATGAATTCTCGTATGAATTCAATTTTGAAGGGACGACCGAAGCATGCGGAATCAATGTTATAGTTAAGGCCCTAAGTACAAATATTTGATTTCCTAACAATCGGGTGAAGATATCTTTAAAAGGATTTTGCAGAAGAGAAGATGCAGAGTTATTTTCCTTAGATACAGAGCAAGTCGATTCAGTTGCAAAGCAAATTCCTTCAAGCAAAGAACAGGTTCTCTCATATTTTTGTGTAGCAATTCTTGTGTAGTGTTCTAAAATAAGATAGTTGATTTGTCGCAGAATTGTTTCAGAGTGGCTTTCATTTCTTGCATTTTCAAAATGGCTCCTAAAAGAGAATTCTCTGGTAAGGTTAACTATTCAGAGAGGAGTGTCCATGATGATTTTTTAGAACAATTGACGTTGTCAACTAATCAGGCATCAAAGGCAAAAGAGTTAGTGCCCAAGGCTCCCCGTCTAAAGATAGGAGAAGGATTATATGACAAGGGTAATTGGTTGAGAGACCCACAGGTTGGACTGTCTGGGTTGGGGTTGTTTAAAGTGGGATTCGGAATGAGAAATTCTCCTACCCCGCAAAACAGTATCTGGGAATTAGATGTTGGGAAATTAGTTGTCCCAGGAGTATTCATGGACACAGATTTGCTAACCCAAATTGCATTCAACTATGATCCAGTCACAAGAAGCATTCGGGATGTAAATGGGAAAACCCTTGTGGAAATTAATGCTGAAGAGTTTAGGACAACATTTGGGCTTAATGAGTTTACAAACTTTCTAAAACCAATAAACTTCACATCATTAGCCCAAATTTACGGTGCACAGAAGAATCATCTCAAGAATGGGCCTCTTAAGGAATTTTTTGTAAAAATAGGAGGGTTAACAGTTGTAGGACCCAACACACAAGAGCCCTTCTCATTAAGTATGTTCACCTTGAGGGCTAAAGGAATGTATTGGGCACTTTGCCAAGTTTTGGGAGAAGATGCTGAAGCAAATACGCTGAATCATTACTTGTTAATGATCGCTCAGATTTTGAATCCTTCTCTTGCAATCACATTTGATTATGCCTCTTTTATTGTTGATGCTATCCATGGAGGGTTGATAGGAATCAAGAATGGAAAGGTGGACAGGCCTTTCGGATGGTACTCACTCCCAATGCACCTTTTTCTTTTCAAAGGTGGTGATTATTTTGCCAGTGGATTGGACCTTGTTAAGGAGAAGGAAGGAGAAAAAATGCCGGTACAACTATGGAGTACTATGTTGTCATGGGATAGAGAGGATGCTAGTTTTCTGAAGTTTGATAAATATTTTGCATCCAATATAAGGACTCTCCTCTGCTCTGATAACCCAAGAATCCCCAAGGTTCTTCTGGAATTCGTAAGACCAAAAGAATTCGCAGAGAATATAAAAATTGTTCATAACTGGGGTGACATTTATTTATATCCAGTCTCCACAGTTTTTAGAGTTTTTGGTTTCAGGGGCACCCCATTTTTGTTACCTTACCAGGTCCCTCTCAAAGTGGGAATCGCAGAGATCCTTAGACAAATTGGTGGCTTACAAGAGGCAGAGTTGACAGGCAGGGGTAAAGGGACTATTTTCCCTGTAGCTACCATAGCCCACCAATTTGTAATAACAAAGGGAGGCTGGAATTGCTTTGAGGATTTCCTCAAACCTTATCATTTGTCCACTGCAGTGTCCAGGTGTGCTGATCCAGAGGACTTCTTCAACGGTATGTTTAGGAAGAAGGTAGCATGCAGAGGTAGGCCTCATCAATTCTAGTTTCCTGAAGACCTCATCAGAAATGAATTTGATCTAGATGAGTAGGAGCTAAGGAAAGAAAAGTGGGTGGCTTATAAGAAAGCCTTGGATTTTGTGCATCAGTTTGATGCTAGCTATGACCCATTGTCTAGCTTTTTCCCACTAGAAGAGAAAATAAAGTTTTTGATTGTTTGCTTTGAAGATGTGATGCAGATATTGAAGGAGAAAAGGGAAGCTGTAATCAAGAGCAATCCTGAGAAAGCTAGAATGATCCTTAGTAGGTCAGCTTCTAGCAAGCCAATCCCTCCTGGTGATTACACACTGCATAAGAAATCAGGTTATAGTGTGCTGGTGCCTACAACAAGGGAGCCCTCTACCTCCAAAGGAAAGAGGAAGATACATGATGTCATCGACATCCAAGAGAGCCCAAAGAAGCAAAGGGTGGGGAAAGAAATACAATCAGATACACCTTTGTATTCCCCATCCCAATCCCCTATCCATATAGGAAATGAGCAAGCAGCAGCTGAGCAACTCCTACAATTGGGTAGTCTAGAGGAAATTGCATACACCTATGATGAAGTGGAGGAAGGGATGCCGGAAGAACCCATTGTTGCTGGAATGGATATTACCTCCACTGAACTTAAAGGCCAGGAGTGGGATCCTGAGATAAAGCAGGCAAGTAGTGCCTTTCTAGCTGATAACAATTTTGTCACATCAGAAGCATTTATGTAGTTTATATGGAAACAACACATAGATATATATAATGCTAGATGTGAAACAAGAAAGGCTGAGCAACCCAATAAAGAACCAGCCTTGGTGGAAGAGGAAATAAAGCAAGAGATGATGGAAGAATTCAAAACCATCACCCCTGAGTAGGGAAGAGATATGGTAGCACAAGCTAGAGTGCTTATCTTACCTAAATGGGATATTGCAGATGCCCTGGTATTAGATGCAGTAAGGAAAGAGACTAAACCTATGGAGGGGGTCACTTTCAATAAGGATAATGCTGCACTCATTATGTGGTTTCTCAAGAGAAATGAGAGTAAGAAAAGCAAGGACACCCCAGGGTCAAGTTACCTTGGTGGAATGATGGTGAAGAGAGTGCAGAGTACAGGGGTAGTAGAGGCTACCAGCACTATGTTAGAGACTGCAAAATTTAGTGTTGCAGTAGTAGAGAAGGAAGCCAAAGAGAAGGAGGCCCTCCAAATTAAGTTGGAAACAGTTCTGAAGGCTTATAACAATGCCAAGGAGGAGGTAAGAGGTAAGGATAGCATCATTGCCAAATTGCAGAGCCAGTTGACTGGACAACACCAACAAGGTGAGTCTTCAACACTGATGATTTCCTCTTCTCCTACAAGACCTCCACCTACTAGCCCTATCATTGATTTCCCACCATCTCCAGCACCCTCCAGCTCTCAAATGATTGAAATCACTCCCCAAGAATTAGAAAATTTGAAACAGGCTCAGGCCTTGTATGCAAAGAAGTATGAGGAGAGAGTAAGGGCTACAATTTTCAGTTTTGCAGATACAATAAATGCCTCATTTCTCTACAACAATGTAGGTAAAATTATGGAAATATGGAATGAGCTTAGGAGAGACAAGGCCATTTTGACGCCTATTTTTGACAGATGGAGGCCTAGGGAGCAAGATTTAGAGTTTATGTGTGTATCCTGTGATGAAGCAAGGGTCAATCCCATCATTAAATCCACTTCTGATGTCGCTAAAATCTTAATTCAATTAGCAGCAGAGGTGGATAATGTGGATAGAAAGGTCAATTTGTGCAAGAAGGAATATACTGATCAAGTTTTTGAGTTGCTCCCAGGAGTTTTTGCTAGCCGGATCAGTTAAAAGACAAACAAATGTGGCTCAAGGAGATAGAAGCTAAATTGTCAGCAAGAGTTAAAGGAATTATTGATCTTGATGATGCTTCTTTCTTTATTGTGACAATACAAAAGATAGAGAAAATTAAGTCACATTATGCTTTTCTCAATTCAGAAGTCAACAAAATGAGAAATTCTTGGAAAAGGTTGACTAAGACTAAAGATAAGGTGATTAATTTCTCATGGCTGACAGAAGAAGTGTATAATGAGTGGACAATTAAATATTCCACCCATGATCCGGAATAGTTGGAGAGCACCTCTGAAAAGATAGAAGAGGTTGCAACCGAACAAACTGTTGAAGAAACTGCAGAGGTTGAAAAGAGTTTGTAACTGCTTTTGCGAAAAGCTTGTAACCTCTTTATTTTGAAAGAAATGATTGTAACAAACTCTCCTCGAGAAGTCCGAAGCTTTGTGCATCCATGTTGTTATAAATGGATACCAGGACTAGAGGAAAGGAGATCGCAAAAATTGTAAGAAAACGCTGCAGAAATTTATCTGAGCTTTTCTAAGTCTAATGGAGAATCAAGATTTCTTGTAATATTTTTTGAACTAAATATCAATATATAGACCATTGGTTTTGAGTAAAGCTCTGTGTTGTCTTCAAGTTTGTTCACAAATTTGTTTACTGTTTTCATTCTGAATAATCTAGGGTTGTTCTGTTTGAATGGAATTGTAAAGCAATTTTAGTATAAGTGTTCGTTAGCTTTTCTCTTTAGGAGGGAAATTAAATAGGCGGGATCACTCATACCAGTAAACTCTTTGGAAGAAATTTTGAATTTTGAGGACCATAGCTTAGTTTGGAATGCTTGAATTCTTGTATGTGTCAGGCATATACAAGGATTGATAGAAACCAAGCCGACGGGAAGCATAAAGATGTCTTGTTTGAGGAGTTTTATTTGAGTTTAGATGACTTTGTGACCTTGGATAAGGCACTGGTATTAATTGAAGTTGTTTATTGCATGCTTTGTTGATCGAAATGCTGAATTTAAATACAATTTCCATCCTTTGTTTTCAGTTGATTTCAAGGTGAATAGATCCACTAGTTTTCTGGACTGGTTTGCTGTGAGTTTATGTTTGAAAGTGTGAATTTAATTCACAAAGGTATACCCGCCTGGGCTCTGAGTAAGCTCGAAGTGTAGAAGGTCTAATCAAACCTTGTCATATGTTGTCTTGAGAATTTCCTTATCTTTGATGTCTCTTCTGCACCAAGCTTAAACTATATTATTTTAAGGATGTTAAAGGGAATCAGATTTTGAAGACAACAGACACCATTAGTACATGCCCCAGAACTTCATCAGAAATAATGCGCAAATGATGCAAAACAATGCTGAAAGATCTCGATACAGATAAATGAATGATTGTACTCACAAATCAACCAAGTATTTGATAGCTTAACATAATTTTCTTGTCAAAGAAAACATCACTTTTGTCTTTGTTTTGGTAAGGAAGGATGCATCCTTGTTGAAGACAGTTTTGAGTGTTGATGTTGATTGTGTGGTTGATTGGTAAATGGTCAGTGTGTGAGTATTTTGTCAATGTTTGTTTTGGTATCTGCATGGATGAGTATGTATAAGGTGTTGCCATGTTTTTGTGTGATTATCGATGTTTTCTGATGTTTTTGGATTTTGTGAGACATTTTCCAATGTTTTTGGTATTTTGATGATTGCTTGAATGAAGAACTTAATGATTCATAAGACAATGTAGAATCCACTTCCATCAATAGGTTAAGGGCATTGCCCCCAGTTTTAGACATGACTATGAAAAAGCGGGATGCAAGACGCATGGAGTACTTTATTTGATTATAGATCAAATAACAAGCCATGGTTTTGGACGGATGGATGTATGTATGAAGTAGATGTGATCGCAACAAGTCTGAAAGACAATGGAGCCATAGCCTTTACGAGTGGCACCTGTTTGCCAGTTTTTCACCATCGTACTTACCCAAGGTGCCACCGGAGTGGTTGTTCACCGTTTGGATGCATGATTTTTCTTTACTTTTTTGAATGTTTTTGTATTTTCTTCAGGACATTTTTCTGAATGTTTTTGGTATTTTTTGGTATGTAGGGGAGCCTGATGCTCTGTTCAGCTTAGGTATAAAACCGTTTGAGGTGCATGCTGTTGATTGGATCTGCAAGCGGTTCTCCTTCTGATGTAGCCAACTGATATGCCCCGGACCCGAATACAACAGTGACAACATATGGGCCCAGCCAGTTTGATTCAAACCTGCCTTGATGTTCTCTGTTTGGTTGTGTAGACACCTAAAAATGGTCAAACGCTTGCGAGGTCATACTTTAACATTTGCGCATTGCCTCATTTTAGGTTTTTGCATTGCATTAACATTTCTCCTATGTCACGCACTTGATTTTTATCATTTGCGAACATCGAGTCATTCCTCTACATTCTTCAATCATCTCGTCCTCAAATTTGGTCTTGTTCACAACATTATCCAATCATGATTTTGATCGAACTTATCTTGTCGCATCAATGTGCGTGCTAATTTGTCATCATTTTGGACATCGTCAATCCTAATTAGTGTTTTGTCCTCCTGTCAATCTTGCGATCGATTTGTCATCAATTATTGTTCTCTTATCAATCTTATCATTTTGGACATCGTCAATCCTAATTAGGGTTTTGTCCTCTTTTCAATCTTATCATCTGGCGATCGGTTTATCAATCTTGTCGTTTTACGATCGATTTGTCATCGATCGTTGTCATGTTTGATTTTGTCATTTTGGCGATCGATTTGTCATCGATCGTGGTCGTTTTCAATCTTGTCGTTTTGCAATCTATTTTGTCATCGATTCTTGTCCTTTTGTTAATCTTGTCATTTTGCGACCGATTTGTCATCGATCGTTGTCTGTCTCAATTATGTCAATTTGGATCAATTTGTCATTGTTCCTCATCAATTGGCGCATTTTCTCAATCAAATCGTTTATCACATTGGTCATTTATCAATCCAAAATCAGATCAAATCGAGTCAATTATCTTTCAAGACCTAATTTGTCTTCTAGGGTTTTATGATTTATTCATTTAACCTAATTTGTCATTTCTTCCTCTAGGATTACTAAATTATTTATTAATCCTAGGTCTTCTCATTACAATTAAATCTTTATTTAATTGGCTAATTATTCTTCCTCTTGTAAATTAATTAATAAATGACAAATTATTAATTAATTTACCTAATTTCTTCTAATTCCTAATTTTCCTTTTTTTTCAATTTTCTAATTTTCTTAATTTCTAATTTCTTTTCCCTCCTATTTCATCTCCTAATTCTATGGGAATGACATTTCAATTTGTCATAATTTGTCATAATTGACAATCAATCAATTTTGACATAGAATGTGTCATATTTTGTCATCAATTATCAAGCAATCAAATTGTGCATAGAAAGTGCATAATTTGTCATATTGATTTGCAATTTCCATTTGAATTGCATCATGCTAATCTTGTCATCTCTCCAATTCTTCTATAAATTGGATGAATTTCTTCAATCAAACCCCTTGATTCCGAATCCCTGATCAAACTATCGAATTTATGCTTCTAGTACTCTTGACCAATAACCAATATTCATCTTGCTTTCAATTGTATGTGCACTTGTAGGTGAGATCCACAAATCCATTTGAAGAGGAAAGAAGAACAATGGAGCCGCATGGAAGAAGCATCCAAATCGTCATCTGGTTTGCATGATCTTTGCTTTTGAATGCTTTGTTTTTATGTCTCTATTGAGTGTGCTTAGGATTAGATCATTGCAATGTGTGTTTGGGATTGAGCTAATAATGATGAATATGTTTCTATTGCTTTAATGATCTCCTATTTCCTATGCTACATAAATTGGTGAACCCTACG
This sequence comes from Cryptomeria japonica, assembly GCF_030272615.1. Lineage (NCBI taxonomy): Eukaryota > Viridiplantae > Streptophyta > Pinopsida > Cupressales > Cupressaceae > Cryptomeria > Cryptomeria japonica. The sequence continues at coordinate 372,705,652 of NC_081411.1, read as the reverse complement.
TGAAATACTAACCTTCTAACCCCTTTACTGTGTTTTGGAGTGCTTTCAAGTTGATTTTGCAGCTCAAAAACCCCAAAACAGGGCCGTGCAGGGTATTCTGGAGACTTCTGCACCTGTGTAAGACAACTTGCGCCTGTGTCAGACATTCTGCGCTTGTGTAGGGGACATTCTGCGCTTGTGTCATACATTCTGCGCTTGTGTCATACATTCTGCGCTTGTGTCATAACTTCTGCGCCTGTGTAAAGTCCAGAACAGAGGTAAAAAATGCAGTGTTTACTTGAAATTTTTGGTGTTTTTGCATTCTGTTTTCTGTGCTTTGGATTTTGGTACTAATTATTTGTGCAGAATCTTGGCATACGCATGGCAAAGACAATAAATCAAACTACTAACATGCTTTGTGCAGATTCGAAAGTCAAAGAATAAGCGTATCAAACTCCTAACTTGGGTTTTTGCAAGTTGCCTTGGAGAAACAACCAAACTGTGTGTTTGAGATTTTTAATTAGGCACTTAGTGATTTTTAAATAGGTTGGAATGAACATTTGTTTGCTTTGATTGTTGAGTATGACATTGGAGTAGGAGAGTATGCTCTCATCCTTCTTAGGGTGATCAGAAATCCAGATCTTCGATACCATGCTCATGTCTTTGATTGTTTGTCACATTTAGAGGGCCTGCCTTCCCGACCACTTTGCTTTTGCAAGCAAGTGATAATCGTGAGAAGGGAATGACCCAAAGTGAGTACGGCTAGAATTCCTTGGCATTCTAACTCACTATAAAAAAATACCCGATGAGCGAAAGCTTTGAAGGAAGTGTTACGTGGGAATTGCAGTTACTTGGGAAGTGATGACCCTTGAACTCTTTCTCATATCAACATCTAAGTAGGGCCTCTTGGTCTAAATCATGCTTGCATGACTACATTTGTTTGGTATCTTGATGGGCTTAATGTCTCAATCACGCTTGCGTGACATCAAGGAGTAATGCTTAACAGAAATCCTTACTAAACACCTTGTTTTTAGAGGCCAAAAACCCTTCTAGTTGCTTGAGAAGGACAAGTTCGGATACTTGGAAGAGATACTAAGTTCGCCATGGGGAGATTTCCATGGGGACTGATGCTTGGCTGCCCTGAGAAGTGAGTGCCGTGGAGGGGAGCCCGTGGGGTCAAGCATCTATGTATTCTCCTTGAATCTCATAATGAGTCTACCTCTCAAGTACCTAATGTCTTTGCCTACCATAAGAAATGTGGAAGTGAGCATGAGTGTCTTGAGTCTAAGTTGTAATATCTTGTATTCTTTGCTTGTCAAAAGTTGAATTGCATCCCATTTCAAAAGCAAAACAAATTGATCTAACATAAGTTTAAACACAAGAGACATTCATCCAACAAAAGTTTATCAAGATTCAAAACTTATCTTCAAACATGGTTGTCAAATATTGTTCAAAATCTTGTCTCAACATTCATGTCACTTACATTTAAGTTCATCCTAGGTTGCATTTTGCAAAAGTCATTGTCAAGTACCAAGGTTAGGTGTCACCTAAGTCATATTCCTTTGCATATCAATAAGAGTCATCCATTTGCATATGTCCTCTTACATTAAAGTCATACCATTGTCATTCATTCATATTTGCATACCCTAAATCTCTTCATTAAGCTTAAGTCATTATCATATCATAGCAATTGTCCCTTTGCATATAGTCTCAAAACTAGGTTTTGTCATACTTGAGTAATCCAAATCTTTGATACACCCTAAGTCATTGTTAGGAAGTTTAGACCTTATCAAACCTTTTGTCCTTTTGTCATCAATGTCATTTGGTCAAACCTAGCTTAGTATCCAAGCATATAGGGGAGACTTTGTCATTTTGTCCTTTTGTCACTTGGTCCTTTTGTCCTTTGAGGTCTAGATATCATTCCAATTTCCTAAGGGTCCCTCTCTTAGATTTGCATTCATAAGTTTGTCAAAATCTTCAAAAACAACCAAAAACATAGATTGCATTATTGCCATAGGTTGCATTTTCATCTATTTAGTTTGCATTTAGTTGCATATCATATATTGTCCTTGAAAAAAATTCCAAAAATATTGTATTTGCATAGTGACATGTCTATTGAAACAAGGTTCCAAGCACCAATGATGCAACAAAGTTTGATATATCAACTGACGATGCAATTGAATTTTAATCCAAGACAATCACAATTCTATTAAACCCAACAACAAAACAACATTGATCAAACTTATCATGATGATGTAAATGTCCAAATACAAAAACTAGAGGAGAAACTAGCTCAAGAAAATGAGATATTGGAACTAAGAGTGAAAAACATTCAGAAGAATAGATCGCAAATGTCCAAAATGTTTCAAAAACTTCCAGGTCAAAATCCAAATATTGAGCCAATTGATGTAAGATCTCTCCTTGAACGATCAGACATACCAGCTCTCCTCTCCCAAATAGAGATTATGAAACAATTTCAAGAAAAGAGACAACAACATTATGCGCCCTCACAACAAGAACAAGAAGGTGTTTACTATCAATCACATTTTCAACATATTCAACCAATACAACCAATGGTCCAATTTCAACAATATGTCCAACCAACTATACAATGTCAACAAATGGTTCAACCAATGGTGGAATATCAATGTCAACAACAACAATCAAACATTCAAAAACAAAGGTTGCAGCACACACCAACCCAAGTTTCAAACATGTCGGAACAATTGAACCAAGTCCAATATCAAAACATGACATCAAACCAAAAACAAGTTCAAATTCCAGATCCAATCATGTCAAAACCTCGAAAGAAAGGTGGCTTTATTGCAATATCTTAAGGAAACGACCAAGTGAGTTCTTTGAGGAAGATCAAAATAATACACTTATGTCTAGCAATGCCTCATCCCCTCGCAAACAAATTGACTCTCCAGTGGCATCTATCCCTTCACCTCTAGAAGTTTCACAAGAACCTTCCATGTTGTCCTCATCAAACAATACACCCAAGGATGCAATTACCCAAGAGCTATCCATAATTGATTGCCAAGATAATCCAATTCATGATGCACATCCTTGTCATGTTTCAGAAATACAAGACCCAATGCCACTATGCACTTTATTGCCATTACCTATTTTAGAGGACCCCATTCGAAGTCACTCTTCCTCATGTTCAAGCATTGATTCCTTGCCAAAATCTATCACAAATGTTCAAAGTGCATCCCCTTCATGCCAAATCATTGATCCCTTGTCAGAATCCCCCATGCATATCCAAAGTCCAACCCCATGTCAAGAGGATAATTTAGAGCATGAAGAAATGTGTCTTAAAACAAATCAAGATCAAGATCCTGAAACCTTATCATCCCATCCAATTGTTGACCAGGACTCCATGTTCCCAGACACTCACAATGATTCCCCTATTCTTGTCCATCCTATCCAAAGTCCTATTGACACTCCATTCCCCAAGCAAGATCAAGATATCCCAGTTCATCCAATCCCAAATGATCCCCTTCCATTCCAAGAACACAATGTCCTTTCAAATTCCATTGACATTCCACTTCCTAAGAAAGATCAAGATATCCTTTCCATCCTTTATGATGATCCCATTAAAAGTCAAGAGCAAAGCACCTTTAAAGAGGATTCCAATGATCTTCCTCCTTGTCAAGATAAAATTATTCCTTTAAATCCTCCACAAGATCCTTTTATTCCTCCATCTCCTTGTCTTAATCCTCCATATCCACTCCAAGATCGCATTTCTTTTGATGATCCTATTATTTCTTCCATTCCATCTCTTGAAGAGCCTGTCATTGAACCATGTCCACTACACAATCCTAATCCCCCTCATGATCCTAATCCCCCTCATGATTCTAACGTGTCAGTGCAAGACTTTCATGAACCCTCGACATGCATAATGGGTTCTTCCACTTTGGTGAAATCCAATCCACTTCAAGATCTCATTATTTCTCTCATATCATATCCACCTCATAATGGACTTGCGTCTTCGTCCCAAAGAAAAGAGTATCCTACAAGTCAAGATATTCATAAAGGCAAAGGAGTAGACCTCCATGAGCAAGAACCCCTTCATATCAAAGAATATACTAATGGTCATGGCTACAGAGCTCACACTCAAGGCGTTGGTACCCCTGCTAAATCCGACATCCCTTCAAAATCCAAACATATCCCTTCCCCATCATACCTTCCATCCATCTTAGGTCCTTATATCCCTTCATCCTTTATGCAACATCAGCAAAGGCACACATCCTTGAGTAAATTTCATCAATCCAAAAGAACTCCATTTCATCCATATCCATCCATGCATTCCTTTCCCCCTCCAAGCAATTTGGATGCCAAGTATAAAAGTCATAAGTCTAAAAATCCATATTTATTCAAGGATCAACATGTCCAATATAATCGACATGTCAAAACAAAGAAAAATATGATCTATAAAGAAAAAGAAATATCCAGAAGGCCACAAAGGTTCACTGAGCAAAATAAAGCAAAGTCAAAATATATATGGGTTCCTAAATCCCTTGTGCAAGCAATGCACTCCAAGGAACCACAAAAGCATGAAAAATAAAAAACCATGTGGATCCCTAAGAAGCTCCTTGAAGCACAAAAGCCTAAAGAAACATCCAGCTTGGCATCCAAAATTGCTATTCCTCCATCCAAACCTTCCAAGTCTGTTCCTCCATCACCTTCTTCATCCGTTTTGGGCCCTTATGTCCCAGAATCACTATCCTTTCCTCCATCCAAATCTCACAATTTGAGATCCATTTTTCCTCCATCAGTCCATCACCCCTCAAGGTGTGTGCCAATGTCAATCTTGCCTTCATTTCCATCCACTGAAGCCCAATTCTTCCAATACCCTATCCATTATCCAATGCATATTTTCCATCCTTCCATCCCTTTGATCCAATCCTTTGCATAAATCCTCGCCTTAATTTCATCTCGTTTTCCATGTCCTTATCCTACCAACGTCTTTGAGCATACTTTTAAAGGTCATGGTCCATTTTTTGTTTTCAAGGCTACTATCCAAACAAAAAAGACACTTGAGTCCTTCTTCCATCCCCTATCATGTGTCCATCTTCTATTGAAAAAGTCAAAAAACTACAAAAAATGAAAAAAAAAGCAACAAAAAAAAAAGACAAAAGAAAAAAAAAGTAAAGAAAGAAAAATAATGCGTCCACTGGTGAAAACCTGGCAAACAGGCACCTTGGGCAAGTACCGTGATGAAAACCTGGCAAACGGGTGTCATGTGTAATCTATGAACTTCTTGCACACCACACTTGGGGGAAGGTTTCCTCCTATCATATCCTTTTGTCCTTCATTGTTCCATTATCCTATTGAACCCATGTCACACTCCTTCATATCCTATTACCCTTCCATTATCCTATTGAACCCATGTCATACTCCTTCATATCTTATTGCCCTTCATTATCCTATCGAACCCCTGTCATTACCCTTCATATCCTATTGTCCCTCATGTCCAATTTCCTCTTTCCACCTTTGATCTTGACAAGGCTGAGGATCTTCATGAGCATCATGCATCTTGTTTGCAGCTTTCAGTCCATCATAGCTTTTGGTCATTTATCCATTTGCTTATTATAACCTTTCATCCATAATCCCTCTCTTATTGCAACTTTCTGCCACTATCCCATATCCTACCCTGACCTTCAATCCATGTCCCTTATCCATTCTTGGTCTTGCTTATCCTATCCATATCTTATCACTATCCATACACCTTTTCTGTCCCTTGATCTTGATCTAGCATAAGGACGCAAAATTTAAACATAGTTTCAAAAACCTCTTGACCTGTCCCTCATGCCATGTCATTGCTTTACATTGTCATATCCAGTCTCTTGTTCCATCACGCAATCGCCCTTGGAAATTGCATCCGCATTGTCTCCATAATAAAAGGCCTTTGTCTTCCCTCTATCCACCATCATTTCAGCAAGCCTATTTATTCACCTATCATATTCCTTGCCTTGCTAGACACTGGGGGCAAAATCCATACAAATTGAAAAATGTCCTGAAAAAAAAAAAAAATCTTCAAAAAAATTGAATAATGTCCTGAAATAATCCAAAAAAATCGAATAATGTCTTGAAAAAATCTCCAAAAAATATTTAAAAATGTCCTGAAAAAAAAAAATCTTCAAAAAAATCGAATAATGTCCTGAAATAATCCAAAAAAATCAAATAATGTCCTGAAAAAATCTCCAAAAAATATTTAAAAATGTCCTGGAAATAAATCGTAAAAATTGAAAAATGTCTTGAAATAAATCATAAAAATTGAAAAAAGTCCTTAAAAAAGTCATAAAAAATTGAAAAAAGTCCTGAAAAAATCTCTAAAAATCATATAAAGTCTTGAAAAAATGAAAAAAAATAAAAATTGTAAAACTCGACAAGCAAAACAAAAACAAAAACAAGTATTTTGCAATAAGTATTCCCTTTATGCATCGACAGATCACTGAGCATTCCTCCAACGACTCGCAATCAAACATTGTGCTTTAATGGAATCATGCTTTAACCAGATGAACTTTTTCAATCAAAACCAAACATTCAAACTGATCACAATTGTCATCTCAATCGGACATCAGCATCGATATCATTTGTCCTTGTTCCTATTATCATGGGTCTTATACAGGGTGTGGTATACTCGAAACCAGACTGTGTCCTGTCTTAGACGGGGTACCGCATTTCCTGAAACCAGACAGCATGATTGTCCTATCAGCACTTTCAACTTTTGACAATGAAGATCAAGATGTTTGTTTGATTTGCTTGAATTTGTGCGTCTTATCATTTATTGATTTATCTTCGATCATGTTCCTATGTTGCTCGATGATGTCACTGAGTGATTTAGAGTGACTGGGATGGCTCATGGTCCTTTTCTTTTTTTTGATTGTGATTGTCGTTTGTCTGTGATGTGTCTGTCTTTCGCAAAAAGGGTTGCATTTCAGCTCTGGCCTTCAATGCCATGATGCTACGCATCCATTTTGCTACATAAAAAATAAAGGTTCTCACCTACAAAGTGCATTACTGAAAGCAAGTTTTTCGTCATCTCTAACTGTCCTCTATCTCATTTCTTACTAACATTTCTTCCGTCAGTCCGGATAGTCAGTTCGGTCTAGTGCTGCGATATCCAAACACATATGCTGCATCCTGCATCCATTTGGTTAGTACATTTGCATCACACATCACATCACATATTATATCAAGCATTTTATCCATTTCATTTCATAAATACATCAAAAATACATAAAAATGCATTCATACATGTTCATAAACAAGTACATAAGTCATCCATACATAGCAAAAATAACTACAAATCATAACACATTGCATCCCATCATATCGATGCATTTCATATCACATATCATAATAATATCGGAGTACAAAATCAGACTATCTGTCCTAAGTATGGCCCGCAGGCTGACTACAACATGTCAAACTACATAATGTCCACTGTCTGTCATACGGAGCACGTGCCTCTGTCACTGGGTGCTCCCTCTGTCCTCCTCATCCCTGCCATGTCTCACAGATGACGTCCCTCCTGGTCCTGGCTGTGGTGGTCTCATAGGTCCACTCACCCCCATGTTGCTCAATGATCTCCGAGAGCGTGACCTGCTCTCTGTCCTCGATCGTGCCTGATACGAAGGTGCTCTCCGCTCCGGTGGAACTGCACTCTCATATAGTGTCCTCCAATATAGTCTCTCCTCCCCGGTCTCTACCAGCATCTATGCCATCTCCCGTGCACTGGCATCCCTAATCGATCCAATGAACTCAGTGACTCTCTGTCCCTCTCGCTGTGCCTGAGCTATTGCTGTATCTCGTTCTGTCCTCAAGATGGCATTCTGTCTCTCCAATGTCGCAATATAATCTTGCTGGCTCGCTATGGTAGCCCTGCACGTATCCATCTCCTCTGTCCTAGCTGTCCCCGACTCTATAGGAATATCCTGCAATGTCTCCTGATCAGCTGAGTCTGGCTCATCCTCCCCATCATCATCTCCGTCATCATCCTCCCCACCATCATCCCCATCTCCCTCATCCTCATCTTCGTCATCATCATCACCCTCGTCATCCTCCTCATCCTCATCATCTCCCTCCTCTCCTGTGAGTGGGAAGTCCTCCTGTCTCCTAGGTACTAGAATATCAGGATCAGTCAAAGGCACTGGCCGTCATCATGCAAACCATGTCTCATACTCCTCTGTCATCCCAGCATCTACCACATCTGACCACCAATCCCACTATCTCTGCTGTAGCTGTGCAAAGTCGGCATATGCTATGTGTGGCTGAATCATACTACCCCACTGACTCGTCTCTCTGTGAGATCGGGCAAAGCATGTAGTCCTCCTCGGTACATCCTGTGTCTCTCCAAACTGTCGTCTGACCCTCTCTGGCAGGTACATCTCAATCACTCTCTGGCGATTCACTGGTCGCCCAATCAGGTACCTCTCCTGTCTGCAATATGGTAGTTCCTCATGATCATCTGACCATCCGGGGCAATCTCGATATGGCCTCCATATGAACTCTCTCAGTCTGTCTAGCTCATGTCGCCAATATAGTATGTATCCAAATGGACCCTGTCTCAGAGCTCCACCATAGCAATACACATATGGTCGGTGTGGTACAATCTATCTCTCTGTAATCGGTCGACATATGGAAATATGCTCAAATGCCCATACCTGCAGCAATGTGACTCCACAGCTCAGCGTCTGCACTCCCTGATATGCTATCTGATGTAGCTAGAAATACAACATAGCCAGTACACATGGTCCCCATGCATACACTGTCCCCTCTGTCGCCATCCGCTCCAGCACTCTTCCCCATCCAATAGGGAATCCATGTCCTCGTCTATCCCTTGCTAGAAGACATGCTATCACAACTGCTATCACCACATATCGTCGATCATACTCGGAAGCCATGCTCTCCCAGCCGATCTCCCTCTCGATAATGTCCAAGTCATCTGTGTTGCACTCAAACAATCTGCACAATGCCTCTCTCCCTGTCACTGGGTCATACTCTATCATCTCCCCATGTATCGGAATGCAGAGGATGCGCCATACATCCTCTAGAGTCACCGTCGCCTCTCCAGTCGCCAAATGGAAAGAGGAGGTCTCCGAATGCCATCGCTCTGCCAATGCGGTAAGTAATCCTGTGTTTTCCCTAATCTCGGGCATGTATGTGATGTAATATATCCCCAGTCCTGCTAATGTGTCTCTCTCTGTGCTCCTGAGTCTATGACGTAGCATGAAGCAGTCAGGTCGATTCTCCCGCATGATCAACAGATACTGTCGACTCTGCATCACAATTGGGGCATCATTTTGTCAGTTTTAGGGTTTGCTCCTATGGGTTGCATTTCCTCATTTTCATGTCCAATCAGGGTGTTTTTCATCTACATTGACCTATCCTACCCTTATCTCCCCCTTTCCGGAGCATTTGCATGTCATTTTGACCAAAACTAGGGTTTTCAGTGCACAATTGCGCCTGTGTCAGAGAACTTGCGCCTGTGTCAGGTAACTTGCGCTTGTGTTTTCCTACACAGGCGCAGAAGACATGACACAAGCACAGAATTAGACTACACAAGCGCAAAAGTCCTCTTTTGCATCCCCTGTGGGCCCCGCAATGTCTCGCAAACGAGTCAAATTCATGAAATTGAAAACATGGGTTTTTGAGATCCATACCACTGCTCCTGCATCGTCTGGTCGTCTGAATGTGCGTACATGTTCTCCAAGGTGATCTGCCATTGGAATGTTCGTCATCTCTCTGCAAGTGTCCTTGTCCAGAGCAACAAATCTTCCTCTTTAGCTAGTGCAAATGAGTAATTTTCCATCTCTTGGTCTCATTTATAGCTCTTTGTCATTGCATAGATGGACGTGCGTCCTCTCCATGTTATGTTGGTCACAGTCTTGTGCACCTTAAATTGCTTGTCCTTCATGCATCCGATCTCCGATTGTCAGTCCATTCGATCCTATCATTTTTATCGATCAATTGGCCTCTTTTCTGCATGTTTCCGGCCAATTCCTCGAGGGGGCATGCATATATCATTGTTATTGTCTGGGGCATTTTTATATGTCATTGTCAGCATCCAGGGCATTTTCATTACTGTTCTTTGAAACAACGCTTAAAATCGCATTGTCTCAAAGAGGGGCAAAATGTAGACACCTAAAAATGGTCAAACGCTTGCGAGGTCATACTTTAACATTTGCGCATTGCCTCATTTTAGGTTTTTGCGTCGCATTAACATTTCTCCTATGTCACGCACTTGATTTTTATCATTTGCGAACATCGAGTCATTCCTCTACATTCTTCAATCATCTCGTCCTCAAATTTGGTCTTGTTCACAACATTATCCAATCATGATTTTGATCGAACTTATCTTGTCGCATCAATGTGCATGCTAAATTGTCATCATTTTGGACATCATCAATCCTAATTAGGGTTTTGTCCTCCTGTCAATCTTGCGATCGATTTGTCATCAATCATTGTTCTCTTATCAATCTTATCATCAATCTTATCATTTTGGACATCGTCAATCCTAATTAGGGTTTTGTCCTCTTTTCAATCTTATCATCTGGCGATCGGTTTATCAATCTTGTCATTTTACGATCAATTTGTCATCGATCGTTGTCATGTTTGATTTTGTCATTTTGGCGATCGATTTGTCATCAATCGTGGTCATTTTCAATCTTGTCATTTTGCAATCTATTTTGTCATCGATTCTTGTCCTTTTGTTAATCTTGTCATTTTGCGACCGATTTGTCATCGATCGTTGTCTGTCTCAATTATGTCAATTTGGATCAATTTGTCATTGTTCCTCATCAATTGGCGCATTTTCTCAATCAAATCATTTATCACATTGGTCATTTATCAATCCAAAATCAGATCAAATCGAGTCAATTATCTTTCAAGACCTAATTTGTCTTCTAGGGTTTTATGATTTATTCATTTAACCTAATTTGTCATTTCTTCCTCTAGGATTACTAAATTATTTATTAATCCTAGGTCTTCTCATTACAATTAAATCTTTATTTAATTGGCTAATTATTCTTCCTCTTGTAAATTAATTAATAAATGACAAATTATTAATTAATTTACCTAATTTCTTCTAATTCCTAATTTTCCTTTTTTTTCAATTTTCTAATTTTCTTAATTTCTAATTTCTTTTCCCTCCTATTTCATCTCCTAATTCTATGGGAATGACATTTCAATTTGTCATAATTTGTCATAATTGACAATCAATCAATTTTGACATAGAATGTGTCATATTTTGTCATCAATTATCAATCAATCAAATTGTGCATAGAAAGTGCATAATTTGTCATATTGATTTGCAATTTCCATTTGAATTGCATCATGCTAATCTTGTCATCTCTCCAATTCTTCTATAAATTGGATGAATTTCTTCAATCAAACCCCTTGATTCCGAATCCCTGATCAAACTATCGAATTTATGCTTCTAGTACTCTTGACCAATAACCAATATCCATCTTGCTTTCAATTGTATGTGCACTTGTAGGTGAGATCCACAAATCCATTTGAAGAGGAAAGAAGAACAATGGAGCCGCATGGAAGAAGCATCCAAATCGTCATCTGGTTTGCATGATCTTTGCTTTTGAATGCTTTGTTTTTATGTCTCTATTGAGTGTGCTTAGGATTAGATCATTGCAATGTGTGTTTGGGATTGAGCTAATAATGATGAATATGTTTCTATTGCTTTAATGATCTCCTATTTCCTATGCTACAGGTTGATTACGAGGATTCTCTCGTAGAACAAGATCACCTACCTCAAATGTACAAGATCTAACTTGGTGATTGTAGCTTCTACTCATGCGCTGCTGATAGGCTTTGAGGTGATTGTATGCAGCTTGTCGCTTCTCATCAAGTAACTCTAAGTCCTGAAGACGGGATACTCTATAGGCTTCGTCATCTATTAGATTGTGCAAGGAAACCCGTAGTGATGGTATCTCAACCTTAACAGGTAAGATAGCTTCGGCGCCATAGACCAATGAGTAAGGAGTTCCACCTGTAGGGGTCCGAATGCTAGTCCGATATGCCCATAGTGCTGGATTCAGTTGAACATGCCAGTCACGACCGACATCATTGACTGTCTTCTTTAGGATCCTTAATATGTTTTTATTGGATGCTTCGGCTTGACCATTGCCTTGTGGGTAGTAGGGAGTGGAAAAGCGGTGTTGGATATGAAATTTCTCACAAAGTTCGCAGACATCCTGATTTTTGAAAGGAAGACCGTTATCTGTGATGATGGACATGGGCACACCATACTGGCAGATGATGTAGTTGAGGATGAATGAGGTGATCTGCTTGCCAGTGACTTGGGTAAGTGGAACAACTTCGATCCACTTTGTGAAATATTCGGTGGCGGTAATAATGAATTTGTGGCCGTTGGATGAAGATGGATGGATCTTACCCACAAGGTCAAGGCCCCATTGACAAAAAGGCCATGGTGTTGTGATTGGTTGCAGTTCCTGGGCTGGTGCATGTATCAGGTCTCCACGAACTTGACATTTCTTGCATTTTTTGACAAAGTAGTAGGAATCCTTTTCCATGGATGGCCAATAGTATCCATTGCGCAGGAGTTTCTTGGTGAGTGATGGACCACTTGAATGAGTCTCGCAAATGCCTTCATGGACTTATTCCAAAGCCTTTGTTATCTCATCTTGTTCCAGACATCGAAGGAGAGTACCATCAAGACTGCGGCGGTATAAGGTTTCAACAATAATGGTATATCGAGCAGTTTGGCGAATGAAGGTTTTACGTTGGTTATTGGATTGGTTAGGAGGAAGGGTGTGATCACGGAGATAGGTGTAGAATTCACCATACCATGGGGATTCCGAAATGACAAGGCGACATATCATTTCAGATTCGGGGATATCATAAGCGGGAATCCAAAGCTGTTCGACCAAGAACTCGTAGCATGTTGAATTCTGTGGAAGATCTAAGAGAGATGCGATGGTAGCCATAGCGTCAGCAGCTCGATTCTAATCTCTTGGTATCTGCTCAAAAGTGAGAGTAGTAAATGATGTCTTTAGAGTGTCCACCATTTGCTTATATGGCATGAGTTTATCATCTTTGGTCTGATATTCATCGGTTGCTTGTCGAATGACCAGTTGGGAGTCGCCATATACTTGTAGTTCTTGTAATTTCCATTGTACGTCTAACCTGAGTCCTATGATCAAGGCCTCATACTCTGCAATGTTGTTGGTGCATGGAAATGTGAGCCTGTAAGACTTCGGGATGCTGTCACCTTGGGGTGTGATAAACAGAATGCCTGCCCCCGAGCCATGCCTAGTGTGTGAACCATCAAAGTAAAGTTTCCATGGTTGTGGTGTTGTGATCATGAATATCTCTTCATATGGAAAATTGGAAATGAGAGGATGATCGCCTATGAGAGGTGCGTCGGCCAACTGATCTGCAATAACTTGACCTTTGATAGCTTTACGGTCTACATACTCAATGTCAAATTCACTCAAAATCATCACCCATTTGGCCAAGCGGCCTGTCAATGCTGCTTTGCTGAGTAAATACTTGAGTGGATCAATCTTTGCAATGAGTTGTACTTTGTGTGTTAACAGATAGTGCCTCAGTTTAGTGGCTGCTAAGATTACTGCTAGGCAAGCTCACTCAATAGGCGTGTAATTGAGTTCATAGCCCACCAGTGTGCGAGAGATGTAGTAAACAACACACTCTTTTCCTTCTACATTATGTTGTGCCAGTAGTACACCCAATGCTGTACTTGTTGCTGATATATAGAGTAACAACGGTCTATTTGGATCTAGTGGCATCAACAATGGTGGATTCATGAGATAGTCTTTAAGCGTCTAAAATGCTTGTTGGCATTGGGCATCCCACTAAAAGCGGATGTTCTTGTGTAGCAAGTGTGTAAATGGGTGACACTTATCAGCCAATTGTGCAATGAATCTTCGGATGGATTGAAGTTGCCCTTGTAATGTCCTTAGCTGACTGATATTCTTTGGAGATGGCATGTCCATGATTGCCTTAACCTTTGCTGGATCGACCTCAATGCCTTTGCTTGAGACAATGTATCCTAGAAGCTTCCCAGAGGTTCTCCAAAGACACATTTCTTTGGGTTGAGTCGAACACGCTATTGTTCCAGTCTATCAAAGATTTTATCTAAGATGTGGAGATGCCCTTCTCTGGTGAGTGATTTTGCTAGTAAGTCATCAACATAATCTTCCATCATAGTATGCATCATGTCATGGAAGATGGTGGTCATTGCTCTTTGATAGGTTGCTTCTGCATTCTTGAGACCGAAAGGCATTACATTCTAGCAATATGTGCCCTATGGACAGGTGAAGGCTGTCTTATGTTGATCTTCTGGTGTGATCTTTATCTGATTGTATCCTAAAAAGCCATCCATAAGTGAAAGCATGGCATGTCCCGCTATCAGATCCACTATGATGTCGATATTTGGAAGGGGGAAGTCATCCTTAGGACAGGCCTTATTCAGATCTCTGAAGTTAGTACAAATGTGGATGCCCCCTTTTGGTTTACCGACAGGCACAATATTGGAGATCCATTCTGTATAATCAATTGGTCTAATGAAACCAACATCTAGGAGTTTCTTGAGTTCTATTTTGACTAGTACTGCAATCTGAGGATGCATCTTATGAAGCTTTTGCTTGACAGGTTTGGCTCCTTCTGCTACGGTAAGGTGATGCATGACTAAATTAGGATCAAGCCCAGGCATGTCTGCATATGACCATCCAAAGTTGATCTGACGCTTCTGGAAGAACTCTATAAATTTACGCTGTTCTTCTGGAGTGAGAAGAGATGCTAGATGTATGAGATGAGGATTTTTAAGAGTCCCCACATTGTATTCTTTGGTTTCCTCGATGAGAATCGTTGATCGTTCTTGTTGTGCATTAGCAGGGAGAATGTCAAACCCTTCATCCTCAGGTGCCTTAGAGAGGTTTTCACCATTGGATACGCTCTTTCTTTTTACTTTTGTTGAATCAAACAGTGCCACAATGTGGTTTTCATTGGAAGATCCATGTTTTATTGTTATGTTTTTGTAGCTGAAAGGTTTGGCATCCGCCCCGAAGTATGTTGCGCTATTAAGTTTAATGGCGAATCCAGCTTTGTGATCCCCACTTGGTAGGCTATCCCTTAATTCCAAAAAGTCAATGATGGCCTCATCATTTTGGAAAAAGTCAAGGCATTGGGGATTTGGTTGGTTCCATTCGATGAGTTCAGGGTGGATAATGGGCATTACTTAATCGATTAGGTTAAGTGCGTTAGATGTATCAGTGAGGGTTAAGATGTTATGGTGAAGGTCGTTGATGGTACTCTCGCTGTCAGAATCAGGCATAGGATGAGACGTAGGGTCTGTGGAAGATGTTTCCAGTTTAGGAACCCAAGTGGTCTATATCTGTGCTTCTCTGTAAATAGGGATGTCTTTGCGTGGTGGAGGTAGTGGTGCATCTTCCTCATCTAAAGTGTTAAGCTGTATAGAATCAAATTCCCACTCATGTGAGTCAGTCTCTGAGTCACTTTCCAGCATCCAATTACTATACCATACTGGGATGTCTTTTGAGTTAAATACTGCAGGTGTGATTGGCTGATGTACCTTTGTAGTGATTGGTGCTATAGGAAGGTTGATGGGGATTAAAGGATCCAATACAGGGAGTATCGGTAATATTGACTTGGTGGCTTCTGTTGGTACTGCTGGTGCCATGGATGCTGCTGTGGGTTCTGATATAGTGGCTGCTGCTAATGGTGCTGCTGATGTGATGGCTGCTGCGGATGGGATTACTGGTTCGATTGGTAGGATGATTGACATTGGTGATGATTGTGTTGGGGTTTTGAGCCTCGGTGGGGCAGTTGGGATGGTTCTTGATGCCGCTTTGATAATGAAAGGTGTCCTTTTTGCCGTAGGCGGACAAAATGGTTTGCTGGGTTTTCCTTTGAATTTGAGTTTAGGAAAGATCTCTTTTTCAAAGCCTAGGCCTGTATTACCTTTGGGCTTTAATTCCGGTAGCAGAGGTTCATGTCGTCCTTGTTTGCAATATCCCAAAGCACTCTGACCATCATATCCCATTCTTTGCATAATGAGGAGGCCTTTCCCATACTGATCCGTAGGGAGTCTAACTTGCGGTATATCAGTGGGGATGGGATCTTTATAGATCCAGTCCGCTACGTCCTCATCTTGGGTTTCTTCTTCTTGACTCTTGCCAAGGATGAAAGGCATCAAAGCACATGCAGGCGTGTTTAGTGGTTGTGGGAGTAACTGCTGTGGTTTACCATGTGTTCGAGGAGAAGTGGGTATTTGTCCCACACAAAAGAGTTGACTCAAGTTGTATTCCCCAGGACCTTCCTCTACTATCTTCATCTTAAACTTTTCTTGCTTGGGTATAGTGGTGTTTGAACTGGCAAGAGAGGCAGGACTTATATATGATGTGGAGGAAATGGCTTCTCTATTATTAGGAATGGTAATCTCTGGTTGATGGCTGATATTATGATAGTACGCAAAGGGATTTGCATCGCCCAAGATTGTGATCTCTACATCGTTATGTGAGAACTTGATACATTGATGGTAGGTAGATGGAACGGCTTGCATGGCATGTATCCAAGGTCTTCCTAACAATAGATTGTATGGCAGAGGAAGGTCCAGAACCTGACAAATGATGTGCTTTACCACAGGGCCTACTCGGATTGGTAGTACCACAGCTCCTTTGGAGGAACACTCTGCATCGTCATAGGCTTTGATTGTGATCTTCTTACAAGGATCCATTGATTCTACCGCATATCCCAATGCTGTGACCAACTGTAGTGTACAAATATTTAGGCCTGTTCCATTATTGATCAAGACTCGCTTGATCTTATGCTGGTTAATAAATCCTTCGATGTGGAGTGAGGCGTTATGAGGTTGCTGGAAGGAAGAGTTGTCACTTTCGGAAAAAGTGAGACAAGGTGATGACTTTAGACTTCCAACAATGGCTTGAAATTGGTCTGTATTCAGATTTGTAGGGACTGACGCCTCTTGGAGTGCTTGATCCAAGATAGTTTTATGAGATGGCGATAGGCGAAATAGCTCTAAAATGGATATAAGCCCAAGCATTTTGTCTAATTGTTCCACAAGATTGTACTGCTTTGGGATGGAGGTGGTGCCTTGTGGAGCTGCCTTTATGGTGACCTTGCCATGATGTGTAACAACATTGCAATTTGAGTTGGGATTTTTGAAGGTTATGGTTGCAACTTGTTCACTGGCATCATACAGATGATTTACAGTGTAATTATACGCAGCCTGCGTATAATCTGTGGTATCAGTGCCTCACCTAGAAGTGGAAGGACTCCTTTGATCTTGTGGTGGAAGTGGATTTTTGAACATTAGATGATCATTATTTGTTGTTTTTGGGTCATGTCCTTCAATTTCAATTTCTCCTTGGTCAATAAGATCTTGAATAAGATCTTTTAATCGGTGACAATTACTTGTCTTGTGTCCTCTTCCTTGATGGAATTCACAATGTTCAGTATCTCTCCACCATGCCGGTTTGACCTGAGGCTCATAGTTTGATAGTTTAGGTAAAGTGACCAAATTTTGAGAAATGAGTTGTCGCAATACTGTTTCAATGGGTTCCCCTAAGGGAGTGTATGTTCATTTCTGTTTTTGCTGACGAGGTCTAGGTTCATCATGAGATGTGATGCGACCTTGATTAGAAGGAACATTTGTGTTATTCTGAGGTGGAGGATTTTGTCCTGCAAACCGAACCACAGGTTGTGCATTTTGGATAGTCCAGGCATCCACAACCCCATCATTGACGATATTCTTGTTTTTATTCCAGAAGTTTGGTTTATTGCTATTGAAGCATGGGCGAGGACCATCTTTTGGTTCATTAAAGATTTTGATGAGTCCTTTCTTGATAAGTGCCCTTTCACATTTCAAACCCTTGGTGATCATATCATTAAAAGAGTCTGTGTCTTTGACATCCAAGTGAAATTCCATTTCTTCGTTTAAGTTGGAAATGAATATTTCCACTAGTTCTCGTTCAAGTAACTGAAGAGAACGTCTGCTAGACATTTGGCACCATCGTTGCAGGAATACTGAGAATAGTTCACCTAGTTTTTGTTTAGTGTTGCATAGATCAGCCGTGGTAATGTCGCGTTCAATGTTATGAGAGTAATGAGCTAGAAACTTCTGGATGAGTTCCTCAAATGTTCTAATGCCACCTGGTAGTCGGGAAAACCATGATGTGGTTGTTCCTCCCAAGCTTTGGGGAAAAAGGTGCATTAGGTATGTGTCTTCATATGCCACTTCGAGACAAGCATAATGAAATTCTCTGACATGATCATGGGGATCTCCCTTTCCTCTATATTTTTCAAATTTGGGTGTTTCGAATCCTCGGGGAAAGGGTGGCATATAAAGATTCCTATCAAAAGGATAGGGATAGATGTCATTGAGTGAGAATTGGTTAGTCTTGACACCACTATGAAGTTGTTGGGCGAGATTCTCGACTTGTTGCCGCAACATCTCCATTTCATTTGGAGGAGGAGGTGGTGGGTTACCTCGAGGAATGTTATATCTGATGGGATCTCTACCTCTTTCCTCTTCATGATGACTTTGTCTTTCTGATGCTTGTCTTAATTGGGCAAGATCAAAGTCAGAGGGGAGTTTTGCTCCTTCTTGAGCAAGTTTTAAGAAGTGAGCATCCGCATTGCTCCTGAGTATTTCGTCAAATAGTCTGTTAAAGAGAGGGTTATGCTGAGCCCTTTCTATTGTTGCAGGAGTAGGAGTACTTGGGTTTTCATCATTTGCATTTCCTCCAAGTCCTTCTTGAAATTCATTGAGATTTTCTTCTTCTTCTTCTTCCATTTCTATTTCTCGTTGCCTTGATTGTGATCGGGTTTGAGCCATTTTGCTTAAAAGCTTTTTGTTGAAGTTGTGTGAAAATGATGATGAGTTTTTGTTGAAATGAGAGATTGATGGTTGGTGAATTGTGTTGCATGTGGATCTCTAGCACTTTTAAGGTAGATGTAACCGAAATTCCTTCTTTGAATTGCTTGTTTGTTTGATAAGATTTTGATGTGATAAGGTGTAGAGAAATCTGAGATGTGTTACAGATTGAACTACCTAGTAATGAGAGCATTCACTCATAAACTAGTTTTAACCTGCATAGATGTGTCTCTTAGGATGAGCTTATCCTAGATGTAGAAACAATCTAAAAAGTGATGTGAAGTGTTTGATTCAAGCAATATCTAAAAGAGAACTTTGGGACAAGAACCTCTTAATGTTTTGAGAGTTTGGAATGAATTGATGATGAAGTGATGATGTATGAATAAGATGATGGATGAAATGTTTTCAACTTCAATAAAAACTTTGTGTCATAAATGGAACAAATTCTACCTCTTCCCTTTCGGGTGTTGGTGGTATTTCTCGAGCTATGTTGTATGTGATATAGATGTTCAGGAAAAAGTTGGGATTAATCTTACCTCCTTGGTTTTTGTGATAACTCAGAGCTCTATATTGCATAAAAGCTCTGCGGTTCAATGATTCTGAATCAAATTTGTTTGTTTTGCCTTGAAGGTAGAGGCGCATGTGATGCAAAAAAACTCTATGGGAGACAAAGATTTGTCTATTTATATAGAAGAATTTCCTCCTTTTGATCAAAGCCTTTGAGCTTAATGGTCTTCTTTCCAAGTTGATATTCTGATGACGCTTCTTCTTTCGCAAGATGTGAAGAATGGTCATAAAATTTTGACTCTTTGTTGTTTGCACTTTGTTTTTGATGTGTTTGGTTGTTTTGAGAAATGTTTGGTTGGATGAATACTTTGTTTTTGGGAGTGATTTTCTTTTGATGTTTCTTTGACAAGAAAACAAAGCAAGCACACAAACACAAGAATGTTGCGTCAAAGGCACAAATGAGTATGGGTCTAGATCAACCCAATCCTTGGACTTGTATATGACCCTTCCTTTAGATGTATTTTAAGGTGTATTTTCAAAGCCTGAAGTCGGCTCAATTTGTACTTGGTCTTTTAAAACGAACACACTTCAAACACTTTTTATCCCTAAGGTCAAATGGCCAGTTGTGATAAATTTAGCCCACATCTTGATATTTCTTCGACTTTGGTACTACATACCTGATGAATTCCGCCTTGGTAGGTAAGGATGTGGTATACTAAGTCTTGCATGAGAATAACAAATAGATGATCCCTATGATGGGGGAGTCACCACTTTTATCAAGCCACAAGTGACTTTTCAAAAAGCTATGTTTCTACTCAAGGAAATATGTATGGTGAGTATCTTGGGAGCAAAACCATCTATGCTCTTGCACTAAATTATATCGCAAATATCCTCAATCAATAGAACGGGTGGGCTACTACTTAAAGGTGTTTAGTCATGTTCGATGTTTTTGGACATAAGTTCATTCTGCAGTGAATCACTTAAGAGCCTTGTAACTGGTGGTGGGGCCCATTTGTCCTTTCGACCAGTTACACTGTAGGAATAGCTATATCCAAGGCTACAGCTTTCGCTCTCACTTGATTTCTATAGCGGCTCGAAGGATTTACCGCTCGAGGTCGTTCCCAAGAGTATCGATCCCTTGGCAGACCTCTCTTAAAAAGATAAAATTTGAGTGTTACTAACACTTTTCTCTTGCACCTAGGACCACGAAAGCCAAGGGAGAGGATAGTGTGTGTTAGAGGTAGGACCACTCGACCGAATTTTTGCACAAGCGTGCCAAAGACACAAAAAAAAACACTTTGTTCTTTTTAATCCATCATCACAATGTGGTCTAACTATTTGGAGATGTTGCTCCAAAAATCATGATGTTCTTTTTAGCTTTAAAGGTAATATGTTGTAATCTAGAAATGGGAAGTCCTGGTCAACTTAACAAAAAGCACGTTTTGCTTGAAGTAAATCGCTTGCAAGAATTGGAACAAGTGGATTGTAAGTTTTTAATTGCACCAAAATTTGAAGTGTGGATTGTAAATTTTAAGTCCGAATTGATGCAAGGAAATCAAATTGTTGATTTTATGCCCCAAAAGAAAATGAGTCCTAACTTGCGATGAAAGCAAATGTTTCTTTTGTTCAATTTTTAATGCACCAAAAGACGAGTTTGTGATTTTTTTTATGGTGAGTTTTAAACCTGCACAAACAACAAATTGTTAGTAAAATCTATGTCCAAGGGGGGCTTCCACAAGCCTAAAATTTTCAATTTTTTTGGTTACAAGATGATTTTTACGACATTCTGTTACAATAGCGCTAGTCTATGTTTGAACAGAAGCGCTATTTAACTCAAAAGCGCTAAAAGAAAGGGAAAGACAGAGAGGCAAAAGCGCTGAAACAGGGTTAATAGCGCTAAAATAATGTCAAACGTGCCAAAACGGTACCAAAAGCGCTGAACTTGGGACAATAGTGCTATTGTAAGAACAATAGCACTAAAAGCATAAGTGTCGATAGTGCTAGAATGAGTTCAATAGCACCAAAGCGCAACCTATGTGACATTTTCAACATTCAAACATGTTAGTTTTTAAAAAAAAAATGATATTGTTGGTGCTTGGATTCACGTCAGATTCACCAAATGATGCCCTGCAAAATGGACAAGGTTAGTCTAAGATAAACAACACAAGACACACAAGAAACCGTTAGTGTTATTTAATCAAAGACTAATCTAAACAGGCATATCAAGAGAGACACTAAAATCATGCTAATATCTCTAACTAATGAAATAAAGATAATGAGGCATCTCCAAATGCCTCTTAGCATGCTCTTAGCTCCTTCTCCCTTGTTCCTCTCCTCTCCAAGTTCCAAAATAGTGTAGCTCTCAGCAGCTTTTTGCACTATGGATGCTTATGGAGGATTGAGATTGAAATATTGCTCTAAATGTAAATAAAGAAGCAAATATTAAGCTATTGATACTAAAATGATTTATTTTAACCAAAATGACAATATATGAGTTAATTATGCTAAAATGCTCTCTTAAAATGCCTAGAGGTTAAATGCATACAAGTTTTCAGGATTTGGATTATGAAGAAATGGGCTCTATTTATAGGAAAAATGGAGCAATGGATGGTTGAGATTGAGCAATCTCAACAAGGGTCAGGATTGAATGATTTCAAATCCATGTGAGGGCTTTCAACCCAATCCCAGAATGACAAGTGTAAATGTGAGATAGGTTGAGAGGGGAGGGAATAAACATTAAATGCTTGATATGACTTTGGAAGTTAAAGTCAAGGTTAATTGAATGAATAAACTCTTTATTCAAAGAATAAAGCTTTTATCCAATGGATAAATTCTTGTGCAAATGTGAAATGGATAAATATGGTCAAAACAATAAATGTTTGGGGAGACAAGTTTGAAATAACCATAAATGGTTATGTAAGAGCCATAAATGGTCATGTAAGACCCATTAGTGGTCTTGGAAGACTTTGGGGGTTAATTTGTTGAACACACAAAGCATTAAATGCTTTTCAAAGACTTTTGAAGTCTTTGAGAAGTGACTTCATTTTGCTTAGGAATGTGACAATAATTAGGGGATGGATTAGGCTAATTAGGAAGGGGTTAGAAGAATCTAGAAGGGGATTAGATTTTTGCAAGTGGATTTGGTGGCTGAGGGAAAATAAGATTTTATTAAAATAAAAATTCATATATTTCAATAAATGTGTGCAAGTTGCATTTGTAGGAAAATGCAAGTGGGGGGGGGACAATGATTTAAATAAATGTTTTATTTAATTTATTTAAAAGAGGAAAAGGAGATTTTAATTAAATAAATAGCTTTTATTTATTTAATTGATTGGAATTTGATTTAATGAATGAATTAAAATAAATTGAATAATTTATTTAATTAATAGAAGAATGTTTGGAGATGAATTAATTAAATATTTATTTAATTAACTGATGGCTAGTGGATTTTTAATCAAATAAATAGCGAATATTTATTTAATTAAGCTGGATAGATTTGTGTGACTACAGTAACAATCTCCCCTTTTGACATTAGTTGAGATGTTTGACAAAAACTACTTTTAAAGTGATAACTCAAAAATCTATATACTTTGCAAAATGACTATACTTAACAGTAAATACAATAGTTAATGAAATAGTATATTTAGATATACTCCCCTTATCATTATACTGTACATAAGTAGGCTCAGTTCTGTGTTTGTGTGCTTTTCTTACTGTCCTTGGATACTCTGCATACTCTGCTCGGTATACTCCCCCTGTATACAATACTCCGAATACTGTATCAAAATTGTATCACAAAAACTTTATTACGCCCCAAATATATAGTATCACTCAATATATTGTATTACTCCCCCTTTTTGACAAACATCAAAAACTTAATTCCCATCCGGGGGTGGTAACTGATAAAAAATAGATTTATACTTCTTCCGGGCGTCGGTGAATGCGATAGAGAGTGCATCGTTTACACTTTCCATTAAAGAATTTTGTGCTTGAATATTAGCCAATAGTGATATTAAGCCATCAAGAGTGCTTCCCTCTTGGGTAGTAGATAGGCCTGTGGCTCAGTTAATCTGTTCTTGAACTGATGAAAGATGAGGAAGAAATAATGTTTGGAGTGTCATTATATCCATCTTGATCTTATGTTCTTCACTTTTGAGTTCCGGTTGTTGAGCCATGAGCTGTTGAAGCTTGGTATAAAATTTTTGAACTGAATTGGGCTCAAGAGTCAACTTATTTGAAAGATCGGTGATCTCTTTTTCAATTGCATCAGTTTTATTCTTGATATCTTTAATGAATATAGAAAATGTACAAAGTTTCTGAAATAAATAAAGAATATGCTTGAGTTGAGGGGACAACTCAACAATGAATTTGACAAGTTTGACTTTCCCAATAGCTAGAGCTTTTTGTACCTCTTCAATCATTTTTGCAGTAAGCTCCTTGTCTTTAAGCTTGCTCAAGTACTCAGATGCATCAACTCTGGATGTTTCTATTTGATTTAGGAGTTCATCTAGTTGAATGTGGATGGTTGCATCGGTTGACACTGTAGCTGTAGGTAGCATATCGGATAGCAGTGTCTTCACCTTCTGAAGTACTTTATTCTTCTTTTGTATGGCCATCTGTTTTTCTTGTTCGACCTTTGCTTTGCATAGTTCACCAAAATCAATGAGTGCTTGCCCCTTTAATTTTGATATATCCACATTGGGAAACACTATTGGTTTAGATAAATCAACTTTGAAGCTATGCTTTTTCACCTTCTTCTCTTTACCTTTGGTTGGTTGAACCAAGACAATAGCTTGAGAGGTTTGCTGACCCTCGGTAGGTTGCTCGGTAGAGGCAACACTTTGGTCAGTTCCTGTAGCTGCTGTGGTGTCTTTTGGTGTCTCGGTACTGGGTGTCTCAGCTGCTACATTTTTGGTGCTCGAGGGTGCTTGAGAGGTCTGTTCTTGAGTAGTCTCTTCTCCTATTGTAGACTTGTGACCTTCGGTGCCTTGTGCTATATCCTGAGGAGCTTCGGTAGAGATAGGTTGAGTGATCGGTGCATAAGGCTGAACTTGTTCTAAAATGGATTCACTAGATACAAGTTTTGCATATGTAGTGCCTTCTCTCATCTCCTGCTCTGTTTCTCTGTATCCTTGACATCTTCATCAATTTGAATAGTGTCAGTTGGGTCTTGCTCGGCAGCGTCAGGACTGTGCTTAGTGACATCAGGATCTTGCTCGGTGACATCAACGATTTCAACTTTAGATTGTTCACCGACATCCTTAATTTTGAAGATTTCCTGCCATTTTGCTTTTGTCTCATTTTCTACATCAATATATAGCCCATTCATTAGTTTTAAGGCTCTTTGTTTGACAAGAAATTTTGAATTGTAGGTTGTCAAGTGTTCCTTTATTTCTGCTACAGACATATTAGGAAATAGATGGACTAGACTTCTTTCTCTAATTTGTTTCTCTAAGTCCATTGCATACTTCCACCTATTATCAATAAGCAAGTAAAGTTCATTTGGAAGTGACTTTACTAGTTCCAATGGAGCTAGCCGAAACTTTAGAAGTGTGCAAATGACAACTTCTTGAATTTGTCTCTTCTCATCATTATTTCTTGTTTCATACTTGACATATCTAAAAGAACCAAATCCACCATATTCTTTTAGATTGGCATAGGAGTTTTAAACACTATGTATATTTACCTTCTTGCTCTTGACAATCTGGAATTTGTTGGCATCCTCAGATTCTGTATCACTAGACTCTTTTTCCAAAATGAGTCTCCGAGTAGATTTCTTGTATGTCTTGGTTACCTTGGGAGTAGTAACACTCTTTTGTTTCTTACTCGGTGATGCAACTGATGCTCTTGTATTAGGTCTCTTTGTTGGAGGAGTCGGTAGGGCCTTTGAAATGTCCTGTTTCTTTCTTTTCAACACTTTACCCTTAGGCAGTTCGGTGCTCAATGTTATTGCTACCTCTTGAGCTTCTGATTCCTCTTTAGTGATGGTAAGAGTGCCTTTGACAGGTGTGGAGGAAGATTCTTCTTTGAATTTCTCCATTAAAACCTTTATCATCTTTGTTTCTTTCCTTGTAGCTTTGGGTACTACAATGCTCATTTTTACTTTTCCCTTCACCTCTTCATAGGTTCCATACCTCAATTCAGTAGCATGCCTTGGTAATGAAAGATAGGCATCAATTTGCTATTGTGTGATGTCAAAGTCAATCTCGTAACCCATAGGTGGCAAAGATTGAGTTCTTGGTTCCACAACATTCACATAACAGTAATCAGTATCTACCTCAAAGCATATATCATCTTTATATTTCTCCACTAGCTGGGGTGGAATCCGGTACCTGTTGTGCATCTTCTGTTGAAATTTACTGAAATAATCATCCATTATATCATTGAAATTATCACCTAGCATCTTGATAAAGTCATTAATCTGATGGGTGATTGGTCGATGTAGCTCCCAAACTACTTTACCGATTGATGGAAAGAATTTTTCAAAGTAGAAAAACATGCATACAAGAAGTGAACCAAACTTTAGCGTATTTGTCGAGTTGTTCTTCTTCAGCTTCCTTATTGTGTTCAGGTTCTCAAACAGGTTTTTCAGTAACACTTCACATAAATCAATTTTCATTCCCTTTTTCATAATTTTATAAGCTATGTCAACTGCGGCATAGGGTACACTGTTTTCCCTTGCAGATTGGAAGAAAAAGTAACCAATTACTCTAATGGTAAACTTAAGTTCTGCATCAGTGATATTGTTTAGTTTTAGTCCTCTATAATCAGATTCAACTCCAATTAAACTGATTAATTTCTTCTGTGATATCATCTTTTGTGCTCATGCATGATCATAGATAGGATAACCGGTGATCACATGAATGATTTCCTTGGTGATTTTGAATGGTTGCTCTTCTAGCCACATGAAATCATCATGAACTCTGCTTAGAACAAACTTGACCCATTGGGGCTTGAACACACGAGGGTAGGTTAGGGCTTCAGTCAATCCTTTGATCTTGATGTGTTCATACTTGCTATTCAATTTACCATCTGTGCACAATTCATCATAGGTATCTCTTATCTCAACATGACCGAGTTCTTCAACATGACATTTGGTGAAGAATCTAACATCTTCAAATAACAAGACTCGATCCGGGATGAGTGAAAAGGCGGTTTTGTCATCCGGTTCAGAGGCAACTTTAGGAGTCAAAGTGTATTTCAGTGAGGGCTTCTCTACATTCTTGACAACTATGGAATCTTGGATCTTAGGTGCCATTGTTGATTTCAGGTAAAACTTAGCAAACTATCCTTAGGGTTTGACAGTTTACAAATGGCAGATACTTCACACTCAGCAGATAATAACAATTTGATAAGATCGGTAAACTAGCTTAACAATGCGATGAGATTTGATGTAAATACCTTGGATTCGCTTTGAATGAGGTTTGATCACCTTGATTTGCTTTGCTCTGCTATTTCAAAATCTTGGCAAGTATAAATGACTACGAAAATGCTTTTAAGTACACAAAATACCTTATCGGGCTCCGTGCGGGTTCGGTCAAAACATTAAATGCACTTGGTTCACCTTTAACCGATTTACTCTCTTTTTTTTCTTTTAAACTGAGTAACCAAATTTCCTTCATTTATCGACTTGACAGGCGTCCTGTATTCACCGACTTGATAGGTTTCCTGTAAAGTAATTTTGATAGAATTTCAAACTTATTGAAGCATCTTAACTATGCAGATTTTGATTTTAGTACATAATAGAATAAGAACTGTTATGATTTCAACCTTCAGAGAATGCAGTCCCTTCATACCTTTGCTAATTAATTTGGAATAGGTGCACCTAACTCGATAGGTAAGGTGCTTTCTTCATTTGACACATTTTCCTTTTTCCAAATCATCTTTAATTTTTCTTTTATTTCTTCAGTGTCTCCTCTAGGCTGATCTCTGCAATCTCTAGCTAAATGTCCAACTTTGTGACAATGAAAACATGCCATACTAGGATTTCTCCATGATCTTCATTTGTTCATTCCAAACCTTATAAAACAGTTGGCACTAATATGTCCATATCTTCCACAACATTCACACCATATCCTTGTATTGTAATCCCATGGTACTGCTGCATATTGTTGGTAAGGATCTGTGTGAGTTCGGTAACCTCTAGTGTTTGCTCGGTGTGCAGACCACATGTAGTTCTTTTGCTTAAGCCAGCACTTCTCAGTACTATGTCCATATCTATTGCAGTTTCTACAAAACCCTTTGAATTTTTCCTTCTGATAGTTGTTAACAGACTTTGTCCTACA
The DNA here is from genome assembly GCF_030272615.1 of Cryptomeria japonica. Lineage (NCBI taxonomy): Eukaryota > Viridiplantae > Streptophyta > Pinopsida > Cupressales > Cupressaceae > Cryptomeria > Cryptomeria japonica. Next base: position 372,677,956 of record NC_081411.1, on the reverse strand, counting down.
TTAATTAGATGTGTGACCATATTTATTGCAATTGTAACAATAATCATTGGACTTAGTGATATTCGGTTTCTTACCTTTTCTGATTTGGCATATGTTGGCAGTGTGACCTTGATTTCCACAGTAGTAGCAAATAGGCTTCTTTCTTTTTATGTTATTCCTTTTTCCAGCTTGGTTTGATGATTCTCCTCTCTCGGTAGTATGAATTCCTTTCTTGGTAGAGTCTTTTCCTTGGTAACTGAGTCCTGCATCTCTATTGGGTCTTCTTGTATTCAGTTGCTCATCCAACATCTTTGATGCTTCATAACTCTTCTTCAGTGTTTCTTTGGATTTCTTCTCTATTTCAAGTTCATTGGTCAACCTTGATACTTCAAGTTTCAATGCTTGATTTTCATCATTCTTCAGAATTGCTTCATGATGTGCATAACCTAGTTGATCTGTCATATTTTGTTGAATCCCAGTCAATCTTATGATTTCATCATTTTTATCAGATACTAAGACTTCAAGTTGTTGTTTCTCTCTTTGTAGATCTCTTGCTTTATCCTCAGCTATCCTTAATGCATCTAGATTTTCAGTCATTTGTGTGCTGAAATGTTCATGTTCTCTTTTCATTGCTTTTAGTTGATCAACCAGTGCTTTGTTCTTTTCTCTCAACACTCCAATCATTTCTTTAGATATACTGTTCTCAGATGATGTCTCAATTTGTTCCACTAACTCTTGAGAATCCTGCAAGTCATTAGATAATCTTCTTCTTACTTTCAGAAATTTTTGCATTTGCCTTTGCATGTCTGCAATCACTTGATTAGCATGATCCAGCTCTTCTTGCAGATATACAATCCTCCGAGATTGTTTGTAGCCTTCCATTGATAAGATCTTTCTCTTTAGGCAGTTAAACCCTTTTCCAAGATACAAGCTCTGATACCAATTGTTAGGCTCAATATGGAAAGCTAATGTACTGAGAGGGGAGGGGTGAATTAGTACTCCAAAACTTTTCTTGAATAATACCTTTACTGTTATGCATAAATAGAATAGTGCAGTAACATAAAATAAAGTTAAAACAAATAGATAACACTCATACATGATTCACTCCATAACACATATATTTTGGTTATGCAGAAACTCTTGGTTAGACAGAAAAACTGTGGTGGGGATGGCACCCACAACTTCACTACTGCAATAATAAAGAGTGCTCGGTTAGAGCTACATTTTAGCTATTTCTGATAGCTTACCCAATTAGGAGTAACAAGATCTGTTAGATCTACCTTGCTAAAGGATTTTACAACATTTATTCTGAATGCTAAACCTGGTTAGAGGCTTTACAATTTATAGACTTGATTAGAGTCTTTTACCCTGTTAAAGATTTCTCTTTCAACTTCACAATATTACAATAAAATCATTACAAATATCTGCAACTTTACATCTAAAATGTTATAGTAGATTCTATGTGCTCAGAATAAGATTACCTTGCTTATAGCATACCTCGGTAACCCATATAGTAACTCGGTAAACCCTTCTGTTTACTCTATTCTTCGACTGTTCTCTGAAAACCTTCTCGGTGACCTCTTTGTCTTTGTAACAGTCTTCTTACACACATATATACACCCTTAACTCATGCTGTATAAATAGATCTCTTAAGACGGTGATCCAATTCATTGCTTCGATCTTACAAACAAGATTCCTTGAATGAATAACTATACAAAATATTTCATTGGTTAGATTAATCTGAAAATCATACACAATCTTCTGGTGTAATTTCCAATGTAATAACGGTTAGATGTGCCTTGATCTTATAACATGTTTTCATATGCATGTCTAGGTTCAATGTATCTGGTAACATGTTTCACTCAGTGTATATTAACTCGGTGTGTCATCTTTGCTGCTCGGTAGTCATAAAAAGATACTCGATAGATAACTCGATGTATACTGCGTTGTGTGACTGCTTTACTCTGTAATCGACTAGACTGTGCATACCAACTTCTCTATGTGTACCGACTACATGATTCGATAGTGTTAACTGACTAGAGTATATAGTATGACTTTGAATATAAAAACTAATGGCAATTTGATAAGTAGTAACACCCTTGAATCATGTGAAGGCATTTCAAAATTTGTGTAGTGATTTTGCTCATGACCAAAGACTTATGGCTAAATTGTTTACTAAAACCTTTAAGGATAGAGCTTTGCAATGGTATTTTTCTTTGTCTCCTTATTCTATTACTTTATTTCAGCAATTGGCTAATGCTTAAATCATTCAAAAATTTCAAAATAATATTGGTCCTAAGATTACTTTGACTGATTTGTTTTATTGTAAACAAAGAGTTAAAGAAAAAGTCACTGATTTTATTGGTAGATATAAACATTTGCATTCTCAAATTGCTTATCAAGTGACCGATCATGATGTTCAAAGATATTTTATTGCCAATTTATAAAAAAAACATTAGATATAAGCTTCTATTTTTTGAGTTTACTTTCTTTATGCAATTGTGTGTAGTGCTTCATAATTATCAACTTCAAGTGAGTCAATTTGAATTATCCTCTTCAATATCTTCGGTTGATAAGAATGAGGGTGCTCAACAATAATTTGTGAAGTTTAAACTCAACAAATGTTACATCAAGATAAACAAAAATATCAACACACAAGTGACAACCATGACATCGGGTGTGGTCTCTTTATCCATATACTTTAGAAAATAATTAAATCCTCTTTTTGAGTCTTTACATAGTATAACATTGAGGTTGATAAATGCTAATGTGTTGAAACTTCCTTCCATCAAGTCAATTGACACTTGTAAACTTTTACCACCCTACCATGATCCCAATGCCTTTTGTTAATATCACTATCAACATGGCCATGATACTAAGAAATGTTATACATTGAGGATGACAAAGGAAACAAGTATGTAGCTCCTCCTATTCAAAATATCCAAATCCTCACCAATTCTTTTCCTACTATTGGTTCTATTACTCTCCTCGTTGAGGTTGGTACTAAGTGCTTAGATGTCACTTTTTCTATTATTCCTACATCGGAACACTTTCATGTGAAACTGGGATATCCTTGGCTCTCTTCCATGCAAATATTCCTTCTACAATCCATAAATGTTTAAAATTCCCTCATAATGGCACTATCGTAAAATTTAATCATATCCTTTACCAACCACAACAAAGCGTGGTTATTTTACCTTTGATTACTTTTGGCTTCAACAACTTGAACCTCTTAAATCTTGAAATTACATCCTTTTCTTATCTTATCAAAAGTGGAAAAATGGGATGATCATTTTCTTGAGCAAGCCAAGAGATCCTATACCTATGGATATTATTCCTCCTCATTATGGACATGGTATTCTTCCTACTCCTAGTCCTCTGATATATGCCTTAGTCCCACCTCCTACATCTTACAAAGGAAAGCGCTTGGCATCTTCAATGTCTCAACCTAGTAGGGTTTCTCCCATTCCTCCTTCTTTAAGGGAAGAAAAGAAGATTATGTCCATTGATCCTAAACCTTCACAAGTCTTGGTTAAAACTAAAAGAAACCGTTGTGCGAGAGAAATTCGACAAAGAAGTCATGCCAAGGGTTGTGAGCTTGCTTCCCAAACCATTTCCTCCCCAAAGACACCAAATGTTGACTTGATCGCATTTGTCCAACCTTCGCCTAAACCTACAAAGTAAGTTCAACCTAAAATCACCAAGATTAAAAATTATTAATAAAAATGATTGTTTGAGTTCTTTTCGTATTAGAGATCCTATTTTTATTAATCTAGATGATGATATGAATTATGATGTTGTTCATACTAAAAATGTTGATTCTAATGATTTTGATGATATGTATGACCTTATTGATGTTAATCATGATTTATCTTCACATTTTTCAAAAGCATTAACCCTAGCTCCTAGTGACAAATAAAGCAAATCATCATTAGAGCAAGGTCCTTGTTTGGAACTTGCGGTAGCTCTATTTTCCATGCTCAAAGTGGCTCCTCTTACATCTTTTCCACCATCCTTAAATTATGTTAAAAAATATTGGGAGGTGGATGATTTGATTGATTAGCTTCATTTGTGTCATGGATCCTCTCTTGTATGTTTGCTTGTTCATAATGTATATCCATCGTTATGTCACCATGATGTTTTTCTTGATATGTTTTTATGTTATGTTAGTTTCTTTTTGGATGACTTGTTTTTGATTAAGGAAAAAGTGGGTTTTATAGGGACTCGAAACCACCGAGTTACATGCTACAATAAAGTCCACAAAAATGGAAAGGCTGTCAAAATACAAAAAGACAACAAACCTAACCAAAAGACAACAAACAACTAAAACTAGAAACACATTAACCTAAAGACTTTAAAGTCTCAGCAATCTCAATTTCGAGGATGTTCATCTCTTGCGTCGCCTTCTTTAGGTCCTGGAACTCCTGAGTGGAAGACTTCACCTTTCTCTTAAGGTTGGCTCTAGTTCTCTTAGAGGGACAAGTCTCTTCTTTCTGGCCCTTTTCTCTTTCAGCATTGAGGTTCATGATCAGGGAACCCTGTTGGGACTTATCCATCTTATCCACCAATGTATTCATAGTGGCCACAAAGTTCTTCACAATTTTAAGGCTTTGCTTCATAATGGCATTCAATGTTTCTCTGATATTATCTATTTCCCCTTCGAGCTGCAAGGTCTTTTTCTTGTTTTCATTTTTCATTTTTTACATTAGTTCCACTATTCTTTGGAGACACTTTGCCATCAACATCTTCTCTTCTTCAGTCCACACTACCCCTTCAGCATTGTGAGGCTGCCCTTTTTCTATCAATTCATCCAATTTGCTGGAAATTGCCCTATTCTTTAAATTGATGTCTTTTATTTCATGAAAGACCCATTTTAAAACCCTAAAAAGATCCACAGGGCCATATTTGGCAATAGACAAGATATCATCAGGAGATTCTCAGTCCCGTTTATAGTAATGGTCTTCAAGTTTGAGGTCTTTGGGGAATCTAGGCCTATTATCTCTATCGGTGGCAGGGAGAGAAGAGTGGGATCCTTTAGAGGGATTAGAGGTATCATAGGAGTCTTCCAATGATTCCTCAAAGTAAGAAACCAACTTCTTTTTAGGAGGTACCTTCACCTTGATCTTAGCTTTGGAACCGGATTTCACAAAGAGTTCTTTTTTACTTGAAGGCCTACTCAGAGGGGTTTTATTAGGTGCGTTCTTAGTGTGGGGAGTAATTTCCTCTTGCTAATCTGAATTCCCATTAGAATTGCCCTCAGACAAACTAGTATCAGTATCATACCCTTCCGAGGTAGGGGTCAAAATGGGGTTAGACGAGGCCGACATATTAGCAAAATGCTCATGGATAAGATGAATGAGACTAACATGAAGGACAGGGAAATTTATAGGGCTATCACGATGTTCCTTAAGACAATGTTTCAGAGATCACAACAAGTAGTAGGATAAATAAATCCTAACCTTTTACTTGAAGTGGTTGAGGATGATGAAATGGTAGCTGTACACTCTGGTGAATCTGTCGTCCACAGTAATTTATTCCATTACCACCTTGAGCACCTCCCTTCAAAGCTTCTTAATGTTGTCAACCTCAAAATAGTTGTTTGAAACTTTAACAAGCGTGTTTCCTCATCAGTCTTTGGAAATTTGATAACCACTTCGTCGGAGATCTTTCTATCATGGAAGAACTTCATCCCCTTTGTAGACAGGCCAGTGACTTCTCCAATAATATTTTCATCAATTTTAACTTTTCTCCTAGAGAGAACTATACCTTCCTCCTTCCAATTTTTGACAAAATACTTCACAATATCAGGGTTAGCGCCATGAAGTTTCTCCAGGTAAGGTCTCAGACCTCCTCTATTAATTTGCCTCCATACTTTCTAGTTTTTCTAATGCTTATCATAGTTTTTTGGCTCCACCCTCTTCCTGCTTCCCCCCATTTTTTCACAGACTTCGCTTTTCATAGTACCAAAGCAGATAAACTTAGCAGAAAGCTTGCAGTAGAACCAATGCACTCACAAAACATGCCACTCCTTGAAACTTGTAAAGATAATTAAGGCACCGCCAAAGTAACGAATGATGAAATAGTACCCTTCTTTGATGATATTAATCATTTTTTGAAATGACAACTTTACCATGCATGACATCATAATCTAATAAGGCTTTAATATCCACTTCAAATTCATTATAGGAATGCTACGTTTGCCGGACACTAAGCTTGACTACTTCATTGACAAATAATCGGCCACCACATTAGCTTCCCTAAATGCATGGGAGATTTTAATCTCTTCAAAGTTGGAAAGAAGAGATTTGGCATCATCAATCCAACTTTTTATGGTCCATGATGGGGGAGAATTTCCTAGAAGGCATTCGATAATTTTTTTTGAGTCCCTCAATCCATATATTTTTTATGTTAATTTTGCTAGCAATATCAATGATCTAGAAAGCTCCTATGGCTTCGATTATGTTATTGGACTGAGAGTTTGGATGACTCTTGTTTTGATTAAGTAAAAGCAGGTATTTGAAAGGTACTTGAACCTTATACAAGCTAGGAAAATAGAACTGCTAAAAAAGTGCCTGATCACTTCAAAAAGACAAAATGAACCCACCGAAAGGGATCAACTTAACACAACATTACATTAAAAATTCGGAACAGACAACAAAAGGAAAGCACAAAGACACAAAAGAGACAGAACCAAGGGCTGCAATTGAAACTAAATACTATTCATAATTTCCTCAGCGTGAACAACCATTTGTTTCATGTTGTTCGTTGAGGTCTTCAGATCCTCCAGCTCACAACCTTTGATGTCGCCCTTATTCTTAGTGTTAGCTCTGGTCCTCCTTTCATGACCCTTTTTGTTCAACTACTCTTTATCACCATCCTTCTCTGCATTATTCTCGAACCTATTGGATAAGGATGTTCATGTTGTCCATCGAAGATTTGAGGATTTGGATTTTGATCAGAAATCTTCTTGATGTTGAGCTCTAGCCTGTCAATTCTGCTGCCAAAATATTTCATTTTGTTTTCCATTTCCTTTCTATCTCCCATCTCATTGGATGACTCTTGTTACTCCATTGGTGCAATGTAATAAAGAGATCAAATTTGTTGTGACATTCTTCTATTTGTATCTCCTTTCTTCTATATGTTGTCTTTTGTGTTGTCTACTTGGGGACGATGCAAAGCATTGAGATCTCTTTTTGGTCTTTTCCATGTTGACTCAAAAAGACGTGCATGCTCTCTTCTTCCACTGTGTCTGTAGTTCCACTACCTTTGGGGGATGAGGTCAATTCAATATAAATATTATTGATATACATTATTTATCGTAAGAGCATACTGACCCTAGAGTTAATGGATCCCTTATGTGCTTTTTGATATATATGTTTGTGACCATTGTCCTTTAATGTGTCCTTTTTTGGGGACATCTCATTGTGGTAATGTACTCATCTTTTGGATGCATGCTACCTTAAAGCAATTGCTCTCAATAAGGTGTTTTCAATTGCTTTAACATGGGGAAACACACTCCGCTCAATGTTACACTTTATGCACACACCATGACATGTTTTTGATACTCAAGTTACTTTTCAAACTAAGCCTTTTTGATTTGTAATTTGGTATTTTTCTTTTTCATGACTAATAGTAAGTGAATCTTACTAGGCTAGTGTAGTCATGTTCTATCCCGGTCTCCTTTCTTATGTTGTCCATTTTATCTCAATATTAGAAATAGTGAGATGCTAAAGTGGGGGCTAAATGTAGTGTCCTAAATTGTACTCACTTACAATTTTGTCCTCACCTAGGCCTCACTTTGGCATTCTGACTTTTGATACCTAATTACAGTGCTAAATCTGCTCACACCTCATGCCAATCTTGCATTTTCATCATATTTCCATTTCCCTCCCCTTTTTGGAGTTCTAATTTTCAATACCAGGGAATGGTATACCCTAGTCCTAAATCAGGACCAGGGTGTACCATTCCTTGGTCCTCTTAATTAGGCCCTAATTTGGGGCCTCACAAAGGTCATCTCAAATGAGCAGGAAATTTGATCCTATGTCGACCTATTTCAAAAATTTAATTTGTTTTTCATGTAGACAAGTATAAAAGGAGGTCTACCCCTTTCATTTGAAACCTAAACAATCACCTAATCAAATTTAATATCTCAATAACATTCAAGTGAGCAAGCAATCAGTCATTCATCAAGCATTGGGGCAATAGAAGTGAACTCAAGTTCAAGTATTGAAGATGGCATCCATGATCAATATTTTATGAAGACATCATATATGAAACCCTAAAAAATTTATGTGAAGGTAAAAAAAAACTTCATCAAGGTATACATTATTGCTTTAAGCATTTTCAACCTTTCCCTTTGTAGAGGATGGGATTTGTTACCCTCAAAGTGATGAACTTCGAGGAACAAACTGACCTTTGATCTACCTCACTTAAGTTGGTGTTAAAGGTAAGCTAGGGGATGCAAAGTACAAAACTAAATAAATGAAATATAGATAGAACTCTTGGATGACTCTGCTAAGCCTATGTCTTTGGGATGAATGCGCATAATTGGGACACCAATATAGTGCACTACCTCCCTGTACAAACAATGTTCAAAGACCATACAAAAGACATAAATGTGACCATATGACCAAACAAATAATATTACAACAAGCAAAGTAAAAATTATGGAATACAAAAGAATAAAAGGAGATGAGAAAAGGTGGTTGGAAGCTTACAATTGGTCCATGATTGAAGCCTCCTGCTAAGAAAACTCCTCTCCTTGATCAAAAACCTGCACACGAGAAAATAATGAAAATGTTGGGGGTTGTGTTTAGAGGTCTCCCTCAGTCAGATCCCCGTTTCGATGTTTCCACCTCCATGGACAACTCAAATAGTAACAACGATTGAGAGATAAAATGATAAAGATGAATATGAATTAAAGAAAATAAGGAAAGAGAGAAACTCTCCTCCAACACTCAAAGAAACTTCACCTAGATGAGCGTCTTTGGATTCCAAGAGCTCTCCCAAGACTGTGATAATGGCAAAAAATTGATTAGAAAACCTATAATGGAGATGTAGAAGTATATCTTGAGCTTAGAAAATTCATTGATGATCAATAAGTCCCAAGAAAGTCTCAAATGAATGAGACATAGCCCTCAAAGAGGAATCCCAACATTGGTGGCCATGAACAAAGGCATTACAAACTCTTTCGGGCAGAGGCGTTATGCTCAAATGGCCACCTGTGGATTGACATATTCATGGGATGCTAGCATGGTGCATGGATGTCTCCGCGGCGTGCTAGAGTCCATTGGTCAAATGGTCAACATAAGCTGACAAGACAATCTAAGTGGACAAAAGGACAAGCAGATGAACAATGATTCCAATAATCTTGAAGTGAAGGCATTTATGTGACTTGGAATTGCATGAGGTACAATTTATGACATTACATTTTTCCCCCACTTTAGTGAGCATATCATTATCGAGAGATGCAAAGCTAAAGTAGAGAGATCTTGCCAAGATTTGCAAAGGGGAAGCAAAATTTGTCGAACGAATGAATTTGGCCCCAACAAAATAAATTTTAGATTGTGTTATATTTTGTTAAGTTGTTTCATCACAAACATGTTAGCTGCAAACCAATGTGTTAGACAAAAGAGTGATCATACATAAAAAAAAAAAGATGGCGTAATAGAAACAAACCTTACTTAGTTGAGGAAAACCCCCATCACGAAAGATATAAGATAGCAACTACTGAGATAAAAAGGATGGCATCGATATGGGTAGCAACGTGTGAAATTTTAGATAGCCATATGATAGGGCGACAATTTGCAAGATTTCGCTAGTATGGGTAGCAAGTTGTGTTATGCTAGATAGCCATATGATTGGGCCAAATTTCATCGGTATGGGTGGCAAATTGTTTTATGCTAGATAGCCATTTGATAGGGCGACCTGTTGGTTGTTCCAACTAATTATTTGAAGGATTCCTATAAGTTTTCTAGACTTAATCGATAGACCTTCGGGTCAATGACCAACAATTGAGGTCTTAGTTGAGTCTAATGATCTCCTACTCGTCAAGCTTTGTAAGACCTAGGTGGGTGTACCTGTAGTGCCCATGAGATGTGACATATTACCCATGATACTGTTGAACAACAGTACCCATGACTTTTCCACATATTTAAATCTTTTATTTGATTATCTGTATCCAATTTTTTTGAAATATTCCAATGCTGAAGATCCTTGAAAGAATTCATTTTTTCTCTTAGGGCTTCTTCTCGGCCCTCCACATGTTGAAGCTCCTTGATCATTAAATTATATTTTTTTCATGTGGCCCCAATAATTGAAGGGGCAAAGGGCAATTTTTTGACCGCCAAGAATATTTCTTTCAAAATTGTAGCCTTAGGTTGCCACGTGGCTTTCAAAGGCTAAAAGAATGAGACTAGGCCTTGCAACTGTCTATTAACCTCATCTAATTTATTCATTAGTTGGCCTAACAAATGCAAAATTGTGCCCTTCCTAGTAGATAAATATTTATCCTCTCCTTTGTCCTTAACCTATTTCAATTTTTTTATCTCTATTCTTAATAATTGTTGCTAAGGCCTTATTTTTGAAGGTCATCTTCTCAAGGTCCAAAATTGAAGAAGAGGGAATGCCCTCTAGCTCTCCCATATTTAAATCTTTTATTTGATTATCTTTATCCAAAAATTTTAAAATATTCTAATGTTGAAGATCCTTGAAATGATTCATTTTTTCTCTTAGGGCTACTTCTCGGTCCTCCACATGTTGAATCTCCTTGATAATTAAATTATAGTTTTTCCATGTGGCACCAATAATTGGAGGGACAAAGGGCAAGTTTTTGATTGCCAACAATATTTCTTTCAAAATTGTAGCCCTAGGTTACCACGTGGCTTTCAAAGGTTGAAAGAATGAGACTAGGTCCTATAGCTGCCTATTGACTTGAAAAATATGTTGGTATGAGGCATGAACCTCATCCAATTTATTCACTAGTTGGCCTAGAAAATGCAAAATTGTACCCTTCCTAATAGCTAAACATTTATCCTCTCCTTTATCCTTAAACTGTTCCAATTTTTTATTTCTATTTTTAATAGTTATTGCTAAGGCCTTATTTTTGAAGGTCGTCTTCTCAAGGTCCAAAATTAAAGAAGAGGGAATGCCCTTTGGCTCACCCAATCTAGGGAATTCTGACCATCTTGGTTTATTCTATTTGTTGGCCAAATCATTTGTGGAACCTAATCACAGAACTTGGCATATTCATAGGGTTTTTCAATCTATTGATTTGGGAACCAACAGATTGGCGACTCTGCTTGGGAGAAACACAAAAGAATATCATTGGGTAGAGTCAATAGTTTTAAAGAGTTTGGACTCTTGGTTCAAATATTGAAGAATTTTCAGACTTGAAGAAGATTTGTTGCAGCAGTAGTGAAGGATTTGAAACAGTGACTCTGCTGAAGGAGAAGACCCAGAAGAAAAAAAATGATTTTTTTCCTCTTAGAAAGAGGTGGTGACTCTATCAAGAAGAACCTAAAAAGGAATGAAAAAATTTTTATATTTTTAATATTTCCAGCCAAGAAACAAAGGGACATAAGCTTTTGCAAATTTTCTAGAAAAGGTATGTACTGTAATTCCTTTTTGCCCTCTACAAGTTATGGTGTCATGGAAGAAGCATCACAACAACAAAATGTGTTTTCAGAGGGGGATAATTTATCATGAAGTATACAAACCCCTTGATTTCAAAAAGAATTCTCGGTTATCCTCATCAAGTTCCTTTGAATGTTAAGAACTGTTTGCCTAGATTTAATGGAAGTAAATCAAAATCAACATGTGTTCATCTAGAGAAGTTAAAAAAACATTAAATAAACAAAATCAATTAATATTTCAAGTTTATGGACTAGATTGAGTATAAATTAATTGAAAAATAGAGAAAATAATAATAAAAAATAAAAAACTACATATTCAGAATCTACAGAGTGTAATCTGATAATAGGCATGAAAAATTTGGCAGAAGTTAGTATTTGAGCATGTCATTGATACAAGCTTGAACTTGCAAGTCCAAGTCTAAGGTTTGGGCATTCCATGCCTTTCTCGAACCTAAACCCGATGCACATGTCAGACTCTATTTTAAATATTTAAGAAACAGGGCCCTGTTTTGTAAATGGGTCCTTGTTATGTTTTGGACTTAAATAACAGGGCCTCGTTATATTTCTAAACGGGCTCCCGTTATGGTTTGGGACTCGTTAACAACGGGGCCCCATTTTTTATTTTCGCCTCAAGTCCCCGAAGCATAACGGGGCCCTATTCCTAGCGACACAATTTCCAATGCGTGCACTTCCCCCTAAGTGGGATTCATCTTTGTGCACTTACCCTTTAAGTCATGTCCACATGGGGACCTAGCCTTCATTGTCAAACCACCATGCCAAGTGAGTAGATGCAAACTAATTGTTATTTAAGTCATTTTTTAAAATGATATAAATAATATTTTTTTATTAATGAAACTTTGTTTGGAGAATGGAATAAAAGATATTTTATATCATTTTAATGATTTAAAATTTTGGAAGAATATGGCAATATGGGGAAATATAAATTTTATTTTAATCATTCTCTAAATTGTCTAAATGTAATATGTGAAATTAAGTCATTTGAAACCTTGGTGGGCACATACACATGATTTAAATTGTTATAATACATACATCTATTGCTGCCCCACCAGAAAACATATGCAAAATGAAAGAGTGTGGGCAATAGAGCGAGATAGACCGCCTCCCTGCAGATGACTAGGGTTTTGACATGAAGAAAGGTGCGGTAGGGAAGTGAGGTGTTGTTTCAAGGAAGACAATAATTCCAAGACTTGCAGACAATAGATTTGTTGAAAAGGCTTTGGTGGCCTCCAAGTAGATGTAAATGGCAGGGGTAAATCCAAATGACACGACCTTTCTCAGCATTTTGGCTGCTCGTACCATGATGGGAGCTGCTGAACAAAGTATGGGCATCCATCAAAGCATCGTGGATTCTATGGTTGCATGTGCCCTTGAACACATGCACACAATTGAGGAAAGCACCAACAAGGTACATGAACAATCTGCCAAAATGATCGAAGGAGATAGAACGAAACGTTTGCAGGGTATACACAGAATGGATCTATTGAAATTGCTGTAGAAACTCTTAGAGAAATGCATCTGGTGGGCACAAAGCCAAAGTCCACGTCCTTTGCTAACATCCTACGCGCCTGTGATAGAATTGGAGGCTAGGAAAACCCCATGCACTTGAATGATTTTACAGAATGTTCAAAAAGAGGCCATTTTAAAGAATGGAATGCAATGATTACAGAAAATGGATCCATTGTACAGATTTTAAAAACATAGATAATGCACGTAATGCTTGCCAAAATGCCTCAAAGAGACTACATTGTATATAAAACAGATTTGTTGGACTAGAAACCTTCAACAAATGCAATGCACAAGGAACAAATGCAAACTGTTTGATTAAATGAACTCAAAGAGATGCCGCCTCGTGGTATGCCATGACTACAGATATAATGAAAAATAGAAACCTTTGTCAAAATGCCACTGGTTGATATGCATACAAAATGTTGAAGTCTAGCCAACGCACATCGATTGTTTGAAAAAATGTTACAAAAGGTTCTTACCTCACGAAGCAAAGGAAAATTGTGAGTGAACCATGACATAATGTGAAGAAAAATTTGTTGAAGGAGTGTTGATTGCTAGAAGTTTTGATGAAGGCGACATGGCATATTGGTAGTGTCGAGTCTAATGTTTTGGAGCTTGATTGTCTATTAATTAATGAGCATAAACTGAACTGTATTGTTGATTACGATAGGTGATATGTATGAAAAATTGTATGGAGTTCTAACAAAGCACATATACTGCAAGGGCATTGATTTATAGAGTAAGGAAAAGGGGGATTTTTGGTGAAAATAAAGTGCTTAATGGTGTGTTTTCATCATGAGATGGCAAGGGGAAATGATTTTAATCATGGGATTAAATATGTAGTTGTGAAATGCATTTGTCATCAAATAAAGGATATTCATAGGAAGGCAAAGAGAAAAAAGACAAAATAGAAAAATAAATCAGTTATTGTAAGCTATTGTAAAGTGATTAGTCTTTGGGCTTTATGGTTGAAATTAATGTAGGTTTATGCAATCTATAGACAATCATAGTGTTGAACAGTTTGAGTTGTATGCAATCAGATAAGAAAGGATTTGATTTGATTTGATTTGATTCTGTAGCCCAAGATAAAACACCGGTCATAATTCTATTCTAGAAGCAAATCAAAATCTTTTAAATCCAAACATCTTTTATTTTCAATTGTAGGAGTAGGATTAAACATTAGATTTTCAGTTTTCTATTTTCCACCTCATGCCCGTGTGAAGTAGATAATAAAGAGGATATTCTGTCAATTTCAACTAAATAAACCTCTAAAATTTTATGAGAATTTCATCTGTTGATCATGATTATTAATTGTTGGATAATTGTTAATGATGATGTTAATGGTACACCCACCAAGGTCCTACAGAGTCTGAAGAGTAGGGAATTATAACCATCTTGGTTGATTTCGTACATTGGCCAAATCATTTGTGGAACCTAATCATAGATTTTGGGCATATTCTTAAGGTTTTTCAGTTTGTTGATTTGGGAACCAACAAAGCTCACTACTTCAAACTTGTAGGCTAAGGCACACAACCTTAGGGCAAGATACAAAAGACTTGCACAACTGAAGATCACTTCTTCAGGGCAACATACAAAACATTTGTCCAAATACAATAAGGATAAGAGATTGAACTACAAAAAAATAACATCTACCAATACGTGGATAATAGTTTATAACTTAATACTCATCAGATCCAACTTTTATTTCTACACTGTACCACATCTGAACCTTTGTATCACTTTGTATTAGCTTCGTACATCACCTTAAGCTCACACCATACTTTCATATCTATATTTGTCACACATTACATACACAATACTCAATTAATCTATCTTTTATATATCAATTGGATCTTCAATATGTTGTATTAGGTCAACTTATAGAAATGTAGCATGTATATGCATCATCAACCTCTAATGCTCGCCAAAATACACTAGAGAAATAAACCAAAATCTACTAAAAAAAGATTTAAAAAAAAAAATCAACCATGACTTCCATGTTACCGCTAACATTCATTAATGCAATATTACCACCATCATGCATCAATACAACATTAACAATTTACGAGAAAATGTTAAACATTACAAATGCAACCATAGTATCTTGTTACGCAAGCATAATCCATTATTAATCATTAACATAATTCTATATACTCATACAATTTATCCATTCCCTAGGGCATCTCAACGTCACCACTTGACATAGTTTCTATCTCAACACATATCCATCTAGAACACCATATACTATTATCCAGGAATTCATTTACCACCTATACAACTATGATAAATATTTAACACATAAGCATATCTCTGTCACATTCCATAGTCTTTAGGTTCATTTCAAATACCATCCAAATGTTCCTAATACCCATATTTATTTATTAATCACTTAACACTTCATAATTTTATACGAAAGATTATAAACAACAAGCACTTATCTATTTCCAAATAGGATTCCATGCTGCTAAACAAATGCAAGAGTCATATGTTACCTACAAGAATAAACACAATCTAATATTTCAATCCATTAATTCAACATAAGATCTCATTTCCAACATGATGAGAATTTCTACAACACAATCCACATATTAATACATCATCTTAATACAAGAACATAGTCCTGTATCATCGAGTCCAAATATATAAGAACACGTGGAACACCACAATCTCTTTTGCTACATCCCATCCTAATTCTTAATAATACAAGTTACATAAGGACAAATTCTTATTCTACATTACAATTCATTGTAAAGTAGTAATATCTCTAATACATAGAAATCAACACCATGGGACATGCACATATTGTAGAGTCATATATTCCATATAAATCCACAACTACTCATTTAATTCCATATTCCAAGTTAACTAATATTCAAGATTAACATCTTTCAAATCAAAGCATACATAATTGTTAACATATTCACTACCAACCACAAGATATACACAAGACATTGCATTCATATCTCTCAATCATTTAATTCTTCTCTAGTCAAAATAACACATACAATAGAATATCCGATTACAACAATCTCACTCAATACATCTAATTCTGAATTGAATCTACTACAAGTCCTATTATACATGTTCTCAATATACGGAATGCACAGTCTTCTCTACAATTGCATCCTTAATTTCACCTGATATCAATTCAAGTTACATAGAATATGCTCCAAGAAATCCATTCATATGATGAGATAATATAGATCCAAATCCACACACGCTATCATCCAAGAAGAATATCCCAATGGTAGAAGGCATCAAACCACCCGACCATGTGGAACCAAATAGGAATCACCCCCCATGCTAGGAGATGACATAGGGTTCCCAATCATACTGAAAAACCTAAGATGATACCTAACAACCAAGGGATACAACTTGACATCACAAGACTCCAACATAAATATGCAAATCACAACACAAGGCTAAATCAAAGCAACCAAACCTCTAGAGGCATAATCAAAAAATCAAGGAATATGGATAATGGACACATGTGGGGTGGAGTGTCATCACATGTGACATCCGTCTCCACCTTGGAGTCACACAAGGGAGATCGGGTTACCACTCCAACAATCATCCCAATCTAAGATCTCGGAACCATCTCCCCGGGTCTGTCCAATTGGGGCATACAACAACATATTCTTTATCTTGATTAGGTGAATTCCTAGTTACCCAAACCCACTAATAAATTATTATTATTGTTATCACTTGAAATTACAACATAAACTCTTCACATGGTTCCATAGGTCTAGACCCCCTTCTTAGAGATCTAATGCTCATGACCTAGGTCCAACACATGAAAGAGCCCACTCTCTCAACCATGGACCATAACCATAGGGTAGAAAATACAAGATACATCATAATAACAACATGAATCTCAACATAGAATACATAACAAGGATCATAAATTCGACAACACAAAAGATAACCATCATCATTCCACAAAGTCTAAATATCAAGTAATCAAGTCATAAAATCATAATGCCATAATGCAACAATAAAGAGAGCCTTAAGAATACCAAATACACATAATCAAGGGCACTACATGAATCCAATAACATAAAAAACTCCTCTACAACGAGGCACATCATATCCTCTCGTTGGAGCTACAAATAAACCTCCTTAACAACAAGGACAAACTCAACTTGCTAGAGCAACATCTCAACACCTCAACACCTCAACAACCAAACACAAAACCACTTACTGGAGCCAAAAAGGATTCATATGCATAGAAAATGAATAGAACAGTGCCCAAAAACCATCAAATGTGACAAATCAAGTCCCTAGAGTGTAAATCAAGCCAAGAAACCAAATTGAGAACTTCAAAATTGATCCAAAAAATGTCTAACACTGTTTTGGCATTTTTTTTACTACTTTGACACTTTTGTCACCCAGAGTGGCACTATTCTAGCCTATTTTAGCACTTTTGTACTTGAGTTACAACATTTAGAAAATGGGAACAAAAAACAATCAAACATGCCCATATTCGGGCAGGGGCACAATCACTTGGTCAAAAACTGACACAAAATACCTAAAAGACCATCACAAGGGTAGGATAGGGTTTACATGGGGCCAATAGAATCATACGACCAAGAATCTAACTTCAACCGACGAATACTTGCTCAAGAAAGTGTCGCAGAGACAACCATATCAAACCAAAACTTAATAAGGAATCACCGGTCATTAAGAGGACTTGCAATAGGATTCAAAAGGACAATACAAGTCTCCACAACACAAAAACCACCACATAGAACAATCACAAGGATAACATAACCATAAAATAACATGTGAAACACTCATTTCCCATCACTGCATAAAATCAAAATTCTAGATTGAATACAATCCCATATAATATTTATTTCCTTCGATCAAATGAATAATAAACAATTTCCATCAATCCCAAATTATCCAAAAACAATCTTTTGCCAAACACCTGCAAACAATCTTTCTTGGGAATCTAAAGCCAAGGATAAAGCAATCAAATCCAACTTGGAATCGAAGCAATGATAATGGAAAATGGATGAAGAAACCTCCCAAATCCAACAAGCTCCAAGTGCAATCCCAAAATCAAAATCAAAACCAAATCCTCAAGCAATCTGCAATTTTCTCCCGAAAACCAACCTCTCGTGAATGCATAGGAAACCAAAACTATTACTAGAAATTAAACCGTAAAACTTTAATAAAAATCAACCAATCAGAATAATCCCCAAAACAATAAATTATACCAACCCTGTCGTAGTTTAAGGGAGATTATATATATATTTCCTCCTTCTATTCGACCAATTAGATAAAAGGGTAGGCAAGATTATAATAATTGAAATTAACCAAAGAGGGATAAAAGATAATAAATTAAATAACAATTTTACTCATCCCAAGATAAAATATTATTTACGAAAACAATATTATTTATTCTCCCAATAAATAATAAACCACAACATAAATTAAATAAATAACCATGGATAATAATATTTATCCAATAAAGTACAGCCCGAGTTGGCCTAGTGGTAGACAACTTGTGCTCTTGAAAGAGAGGTCACAGGTTCAAATCTCACAAGGGGGTAGGGTATGTACACCTTATCGGCTTCGGCCTATTACCAATAAAAATAAAATAAAAATATTTATCCAATAATAAAATACCAATTCCTTAATTAAATAATATTAGCAATCCGATAATCAGCATTTAATAAAACACAATTAAAATACTAGTAAATAAACAATAAATAATAATAATGTTTATAATAAATAATAATTAAACTTCATTTAAATAATAAATGAAATGTTAAATAAATTAAATCCATTAAACATTAATGAAATAAAAAATAGATATCGAATGATTAAGAATCACACAGCTCTAAATATGAATACATATACTCGCATCTTCTTACACCAACAAATGGGAAACAATCACAACTCAAGACTCTAACATCAACTTGCATCATGGCACAATCGACAAGGTACACAACTTAGACCTAGAGTTTGTGAGGGAAACTATGCCATCTCTGACAACTTGCCATTGGGATAGAGAAACGCTTAGACCTGTGAAGCTAGGTGGAGTCGATGTCTAGTACCTGCAAGCCAACATCAAACACTAAACACAACATATACAATACATATTCATAATAATAATCAGACATGTGATAGAGAATTGCAATGACATATCCTGCTCGCTACGAGTGATATGAGATCGTCTCTACTCACGAAGACAGTCACACAATATAACATAAAAAAATCACATACAATCATGATCATGAAATAGGGTTAGTATCATCATAGCATCATAAGTCATATAAATCTCCAAACATGATGAGTCATATGACATAAATCCACATCGAGTAACTAGCATCATCAATACCTTCTAAGATAACAGTAAAGTCATAAATAACCATCTAAGCATCAACTATATGTCCAAATAAGTTTATCAATGTGTAATAAAAAATGCAAGTCTATGAGAAGCACTACATCCTCCCCCCCTTGGGCTCAACTTACTCCTGGAAGTTACCAAGGGTTAAGTTGAAAAATACACACTTCAACATTTGGGCGTGTGCACAAAGATGGTGGTCAGAAAAGTGGACACTACCCAAAAAAAATTGGAAAAATAGGAAGTGCGTACGCGGTTTTAAAATTTCAAATTCCTGCGTACACTTTGAGGTTTGTTCTTCCCGAGCCTAGAAAAGGTAGCGCGTGCGCGCTACGACTAGGAAAATTAGCGCATACGCGCTGCTTATAGGAAAATGAGCACGTATGCGCTAATAATCCTAGTAAAACCACGTACATGGTGCCTGATAAAAAAAGTTTTAAAAAAAAACTGGGTCCTCATTTACCCAAAAAGCGCATTTTTTAGTTTGTTTTTTCTCCCATTTTCTAACCTAAACCGTGAAC
The DNA here is from genome assembly GCF_030272615.1 of Cryptomeria japonica. NCBI lineage: Eukaryota > Viridiplantae > Streptophyta > Pinopsida > Cupressales > Cupressaceae > Cryptomeria > Cryptomeria japonica. Next base: position 372,657,941 of record NC_081411.1, on the reverse strand, counting down.
GAGGTGCCAAACTTGTCCTCCAGGCTATGGATCAAGGTTAGTTTTTGTTTATTTTTGTCTTTCTTTCTGGTTTATGCAATTTGTTTTACATTTTGAATTTAATTTCATTAATTTTGATTAGGTTTTTTCATTTTTTGTTTCAAAAACCAGATTCTTCTAATCCAAAACAAGAACAACCAAATGCACCTCCTGAAAACCCACAAGAACAACCAAATGCACCTCCTGAAAACACACAAGAACAACCCCCAATTCCTCCTTTTGACCGCACAACCGAAACACAGGAAGAACTAATTAATCAGTTAGGGCAAAATACATCCAAAATCAATAGACTGATTGTAAAATTGAAAACTTCTGAACTTGACCATCATCAATCCCTCGCCACTAGCCTAGAAACATTAGCTAGTGGTGCCATAGCTGTTTCCATAGAAATTACCAAATGGGGAAGCTTTAGGGATAGGTGTCGTCAATTCTATGCCAATGGGTTATCATACGATAAAAGTTAAAAACAAAAATATTTCTAAACAACAAATATGTGCCCTTTTTGTTGACCCCAAAACTGGTCAGTCATTACATCCTAATGCAAAGAGGTTTCCCATACATTGGTGTACCAATGTGCAGATGAAGAATCTTTTCTGGCAGAGGTGGTGGATGGTCTTTGATGATCCACCTTGTAATAATTATGAGGTGCCATTATATTTTTTGAGAAAAATATATTGTGAGTTTGTGTTCAATGTGTGCCCAAATTATTTTGACATGAGAGAGTTTCATGGTAGAGGTGGTGGCTCTGCCCAAGATAGACCTCGAGCCCGTAGGCGATTAGCCGCGGAGAGTTGCCACCCCCTAGCACCCAAACCCAAGGTGCATCAAGCTATCCCATTAGAGCTGAAAGAGTCGATGGAGCTACAGACTCTTCAGGCAGCCACAACATTGACTGGTGCCATCATCCAGCACGGGACATCATTAGCACACTCTATTGTATTGGATGATGAGCCGTTAGAGGGTGATAGAGAGCTCATCGAGCATATGTGTGTCAGTTGCTCGGGGATATGCTCGGGGATAGATGATGTAGCCAGTGCAGATGGATACTCATATCATCTACGCATGATTTGTAGTTGTAGATGTCAGGCTCACACGGTTGAGGATGTCATGCTGACAGATGAGTTGATGGACATGGTGTTTGCCCATGAGCCACAGACACAGGTGTGTTGATTTGAATTCATAACATTTTATTTATCAGTCACTTTAATTTTGTAATTACATAAATGAATTTTCATTTATACATCCATTTAAATTGAGACAAATAATATGCATTTCAGGATGCAACAGTGGTATCCCATTCACCTCCCCCAGTTACCACAGCTGCAACTTCGACGCCTGAGGTATAAATTTTGTAACATGTTAAAATAGAATAGTACACTTTGAATTCAAAAAAATACAAGATATACTAACTATCTTTAATGCTTGGTCCAATTTCTGGTTTGTAGGTGTTGATAGGGGACGGAATGTCCTAGATTGATGACATCACACTCTCAGCGATCGATTTTGGCCTACAAGGCTATACGGTATGATATTTTGTACAACTCTTTTTATGTATTGTTTTGATGGAATATGCAAGTCATTTCATTTTAGATTTTTAAAATTATGTTTAATTTATTATCTGTACTAATATCTCATGTTAATTTTGTGTTTTTAGGGTTACCCCTCTGCGTCTAGGGTTCGTCCTAAGAAAAAGAATTCCTCAAAGATGCCAAAACGTGTGAAGAAGGTAATTGAACACATTTTTAGTTGTACAATTGCTTGAAAATGTTGAAATCAAGTATTAGTTGGGGTTTGTAGATTGATTAGTGTTTTTTGTCTATTTTACATGTACAACGACCATTGAGCTTTGTGGATATGTTGAATGCACCTGATTCGCCTGCGGATCAAGAGAGGACTGAGGTATGTATCTCTACTTTATTTTCTTGATTTCATGATTATATGCACGCATACATGTGAACTTGTGATATATTATAATCTTATAATTTTTTCATACAGGAAATATCCATACCTATTTTGTCAATGGCGAACCCTCCTCCTTGCACTGGAGAAGCATCTCAGGATTCAGTACACTTTTGTTTGATATGTAAAATTAATTGTTTTCGACCTTCAATACTTATCATTATATTAATTGTATTTAATATTTGTACATTTTTTGTATAGGTAATAGCGTCAGTTTCTACATCGATGGTAAGCCATCCTTAGTCCATTGGAGAAGCATCTCAGGCATAGGTACGCCATTGTTCTCTATATTATAGCTTTTAAGTGTTTTTGATATATTTATGTTAGTACATTGTATTAATTGTACATTTAATCTACAATAGACTCCTTCGCGGTATGACCATAATGTGGATCAATTTAAGTATGTCTTCAAGAAAACTCCTAAGAGTGACAAGGAGAGGAGAACGAAGACATTAGCTCCTAGATCAGCCGCTGAGGTAATCTACATTTCAATTGCAAAGGAATTAAAGTTAAATGCATAGTTATGATGTTAACTATGAACTATTTTCTACAAAATAATTCTAACTTGGCTTTTGAATTGTGGTTTTGCAGCCATCTACAGAGCCGCGTACTGCGCCGAAGAGGCTTGATTTTGATGATCCACCAGAAGTTTAGGATCATATAGTGTTAGTTTTGGTCATAGAATGACCAATACATGTAGATATATTCTACATTTTTATTGTATATCAATTTGGACATGGCATATGCCACATTTTTGTAATACTTGTATTGACTTGACAGACATACCTTTTTTTATATATATAAATATCGATATTCGATCCAATAAATGTGTAATGAGTTCATTATTTTGTATTCGTTGTATTTTGTGGTCGTCCTTTTATAAATTTAAATGAATATTTGCATATGTAATCAACAATATGAATATAAACAACAAAAATATATGATATAAAGCATTGCAATCGTGGAATATGATTTAATAAAATTTCCAAAATGTTGAATTAACCCTACAAAACTCCTTGTATTCAGTTCATTATTATGTATTCGCTATATTTGGTGGCTGACCTTTTATAAATTTAAATGAATATTTGCATATGTAATTAACAATATGAATATAAACAACAAAACTTGACAATATGAATTTAAACAACAATGTGTTTAGTGCGAGAGCACCCTCACGCTCGCAATGGTCAAATTTTGTTCCTCATGTGCACAAACCAACATCGCGAGCGTGTCTGGGTGGGTAGGTTTATGCTAGGCATGCCCCTATCATGCATCCCAAAGCACCAGAATGTCGAGAGTCATACCCTACCAATGCGATCTCTCAAGTGCCCTGAGTCAAAAAAATTGTCAAAATTTGATGGACTATTTCTTCCAATCCATGACACATACGGTCGATCTGTTTGATCTCGTGGGGTCGTGTGAGGCTCCTCTATAATGGCCTATCTTGATTTTTGACGACTCGGAGCCATTTTTAATTAGTAGCATTTTTTCGCCTGCTCAAAAAATCGTTAGTTGCTTGCAAGGAAAAGTTGCAAGATTGGCTAGAATTGATTTTGTTCCTCATGTGCACAAACCGATGTTGTGAGTGCATCTGAGTGGTCAGGTTTACGCTAGGCATGCCCCTATCATGCATCCCAAAGCACCAGAATGTTGAGAGTCATACCCTACCGGTGCGATCTCTCAAGTGCCCTAAGTCCAAAAAATTGTCAAAATTTGATGGACTATTTCTTCCAATCCATGACACATACGGTCAATCTGTTTGATCTCGTGGGGTTGCATGAGGCTCCTCTACAATGGCCTATCTCGGTTTTCGATGACTCGAAGCCATTTTCAATTAGTAGCATTTTTTCGCCTACTCAAAAAACTGTCAGTTGCTTGCAAGGAAAAGTTGCAAGATTGGCTAGAATTGATTATGTTCCTCGTGTGCACAAATAGACGCCATGAGCGCATCCAGGTGGGCAGGTTTACGCTAGGAATGCCCCTGTCATGCATCTCAAAGCACCAGAATGTCGAGAGTCATACCCTACCAATGCGATCTCTCAAGTGCCCTGAGTCCAAAAAATTATCAAAATTTGACGGACTATTTCTTCCAATCCACGACACATACAATCGATCTGTTTGATCCCATGGGGTCGCGTGAGGCTCCTCTACAATGGCCTATCTCGGTTTTTGATGACTCGGAGTCATTTTCAATTAGTAGAATTTTTTCGCCTACTCAAAAAACCGTCAGTTGCTTGCAAGGAAAAGTTGCAAGATTGGCTAGAATTGATTCTGTTCCTCATATGCACAAATTGACGTTGCAAGCGTGTTCGGGTGGGCATGTTTACGCTAGGCATGCCCCTGTCATTCATCCCAAAGCACCAGAATGTCGAGAGTCATACTCTACCGACGCAATGTAGAAGTTCCTTGAGAACTTTTTTGACAATTTTTTTGACAACAATGACAATTTTTGCTCAAATTGTATCTAGTCTCAATCTATCACCCTATGACTTGATAATGACTCAAATAATTATCCATGATTATACAAGAATCAAGAATGCTCATTGTAGACACCTAAAATTGTCCAGTCTAATTAAACAAGAGCTCTGTAGAGCTGGAGTCCCTGCCTATTGCAAAAAAAGTAGCAGGGACTTGGAAATAGTATCTGCAGTGGTATGAGGTGCGTTGGATTGTAAGGAGAAATGAGGAAGGAGCTATGAGTGGAATGAGATTTGCATCATAATAAATAACGTTGTAAAGCGAAGTGGAGTCTTTTAAAAAGATCAAAACAAATTTTACAAATAATTTAGCAATAATTGTTAGAGTTGAATTTGTACAAAATTATGAATGTGGAGCTGGAAACAGAATTAACTTTCAGAGAAGTAGCATCATTGGCACATAAATGTAACAAAGAAACAAAATATAATAAACAGGTATAGATTATTTGCATTGAAAATCAGATTATCATGTCCAAAATCAGACTGAGTATGGCATGTTTGAAATCAGACCATCATCATATTTACTTGCCATGCATAGCAGCATCAAAATTGGAGTGTCGTTTGGTTAATGTTTCTTCAATGCTATGAAATTTAGATAGTCTGAAGGGCTAAAAGAAAGTATATTAAGCATAACTGCAAAAGTTACAAAAATTTAACAAGTAGAATCTGTTCAAGAGATTTTACAGGGAGTTGTTCATGTTTTATATTTGCAAAAACTGAACACTGCTATAAACACTATACATGGAAGAGTATTAGCGTGAGGTCTTCAATAGTTGCAGTGTGAAGTTGTTGATCTTTTGTAGACTGTGAATTTAAAAACATGCAATATTAAGCAGTGTTAGGATAGAATGCAAGTTAGATAAGTTTGTGTACTTAAAATGAAAAGAAAGTGATTTGAAAATAGAATGAAGTAAGAGGAGGATGATAGTAATATTAATATTTGCAGAGAGATAGAATACTTTGAAATATAAACAGTGTTAAATGTTTAAGGCAACTAAATGTATAACAGAAACTACATATAGAGATATGAACAAAATTGTCTTATGAAAGACGAGGAAGCAAAATTGTTGTAGTCTTTCTACTTCACTGATGATGAGATGTGTTTTTCAATAGTGGTGACCTGCATATTTATGATTAACATGCAAGAGTATTATGATTTTGTCAAATAGAAAACAATAAATTTGAAATGTTTTTGTGCAAAACATAAAAGAATTAAAATATTTCGCTTTCAAATACGATATGATCATGTGTTGTGGTCTCTTTTGTTATCGCAATGATGGAATTGTCCATGGAAAGTGTGAAATCTCCTTGTATTTCAAACTTTCACGGTAGATAGACAACTGTTGACATGTTCTTATTGTAGTTTTCAAATGGTATTTCTGCAACGCCAGGAAAGTTCTCCTGCAAGAGTATAGTGTGCAAGGTACAATCGACAACTCCATCTGTAGTTTCAACTGTGCATTGCAAGAAGGGTTTGCATGCAAAAGTTGTGGTTGTGATGCAAGTGATGCAGTGAGCTGTGTTGGTGGTTGAAGCGCGAGCTGAGGAATTTTGCCTATGATATTGAGCACTTTGATTGATGCTCACGAAGACTCCCTTGTGTTGGCTCCCTCAAGTTCTGAAGAGGAGCTGCAGCCTGTGGAGTAAAAGGTGCAGCCAAGCAAATTTGTAAGAAGAAAAACATCAATGGATAATTAATATTCACCAATTTTTTTGCTTTTTTTAACCGTCAATTGCAAATGAAAATATTGTCATTCGAAAATTTGATAATATTTAGTATTTGAACTTAAAGAGTTTCACAAGGCCAAATAAGAATCCATGACTAGCATCATGGCTATAAGCTGATTCAAGAAAACTGGTTGTGCCCAGCAGAAAGCAATCAGACCAAAAATAAAGGAAGAAAACCAAAAATTGTAAGAAAAAATCTTTTAAAATCAATACCCTATTTGGGTGATCAGAAAAGAAAAGAAAATCAGTGTACAACAACTAGGCAGACTCTTGAATTTGGAATGACTTCCAAATTAGTGTCCATGCTAGTAGTTGAGAACTTGAGAGGTTTTAATTTTACTTTTGTTTTTGTTGTGTTGTTGTCAGGTTCTATGTTGTGAGTTGATTCATTGATAAGGTTCCATTTTCATGACAAATTTTCTGAATCTGTAACTTTCAATAAACAGGAAAATTATTTGTTTTTTTTTTTTTTATAACTAGCAGTTGAGTTTCACAAGGCCAAATAAGAATCCATGACCAGCACAATGGCTATAAGCTGATTCAAGAAAACTGGTTGTGCCCAGCAGAAAGCAATCAAACCAGAAATAAAGGAAGAAAACCAAAAATTGTAAGAAAAAATCTTTTAAAATCAATACCCTGTTTGGGTGATCAGAAAAGAATTTGAAGAAAATTAGTGTATAGCAACTAGGCAGACTCTTGAGTTTGGAATGACTTCCAAATTAGTGTCCATGCTAGTAGTTGAGAACTTGAGAGGTTTTAATTTTATTTTTATTTTTCCTGTGTTGTTGCCAAGCTCTATGTTGTGAGCTGATGTGTTGATAAGGTTCCATTTTCATGACAAATGTTTTGAATCTGTAACTTTCAATAAACAGGAAAATTATTTGTTGTGTTATTTTTTATAACTAGTTGTTGTTGTAATTTTCTGAGTATATAGAAGCTGCTAAAATTAGCTATCCTCCATTGGACACTTTAGAAAGTTATTTGTCTGTTAGGTGCACTAACTATAGAATAATTACCTATGGTTGTGGATATCATAGATAAAGAAAATATAGGAAGCACCGAGTGAGAGCATACCATTGAAAATTATAAACCAAAACTTCATTTTGAAAATGATGTTGCTACCACACCTTGGCACTTGGATTAAAAACCCACAGGCATTTCTACAGCAAGTTCTTGAAGGACAAAAACCCTCAGAAATAGTCACTTTTGCAGAGAGAGCATCAGGGTCAGGTTGTTCAAGATCCATAGGCATTCACCTAACTTACAGGGTGTTTAGAAACTTCAAAAGTTATTAGCTGAACATGCTGGATACAACCAGTAAGTAGTATAAAGCAAGCAGATATTCTTTTTAACGCAAACGCATGTAATTACATAAAGACAAAATTAAAAAATTTCAAGCGTATTTCTGTTGTTAAAATCTTTTCTGGTTGCATTTTTCGATTGTTTGTAGACTACATTATTTCATTTGTAAATGTTCTACAATTTGACCTGAACGAAAATAGAGAATTGAGGCTAAATATGGCATGGCCTGACAATACTCAATGCATGTGTATGTAAGAAGGCTTGGAATATAAAATAGAATATTTCACATTAGTCTTAAAACCTAAGCCATTTCAAATGATGAAATTACAACGAACAAAATATGACTTGCAATAGTGCAAAGCAGGGCATATTGGTCTAATTTTGTAAGACCGTAATAAACCCTGCAAAATAGACTAAAATTACAGACAAACACTGCATATGAAATGAATACCTGAACATGATATGCTTGGTAAAACCAAAAATGGGTGTAATTAAAAAGCTAATAAAAATTGACACTAACGATATCAATTCGTGACCAAGGGATTTACTCAGTAATACGAATGAATGTAAGAATCTCTCACTCTAGTTTTGTTGTCCTAAAACTTACATTAAGTGGTTATGGAATTAATGTAGTGAAACTTGTTCTCAGTGCAGAAAATTACAATTCACTTTTTAATTCTTTTAATTACAGAAAAGAAGGAATGCAGAAGTTAGAGCATGTACTTAATTCAGCTAGACTGTATGTTGTCTTGGACTTGGCATTGGCAAAAGGGGGCAATGATAATCCCTTTTCGCTCAGATGTTTGTGTTTTCTTTTGCCCAAATTGAGCATGCCCTTTCTGTGTTTCCCACCATTAAAATTCTGTTGTTCTCCATTCCATTTAACAAATCAAAGTTACATTTTAATCAATGAAATGTGTAGAATAAACCACTCAAACCATAGCAGGTGACTTACCTCAAGATTCTGGATCATGCTAAATCCAAAGACGCATTTTAGGAAAAATGGGTAAGCTTTGGAGGAAAAATATTACCATATCCTACAAAAAGCAGTTGTCGTGTTTCAAAGCTCCTTGAACAGTGTAGAAGGTCTCGCAGATGAGGCGGTGGGCTTCAAGGGCAGTAAATGCACTCGTACCTCAGCAATTAATGAATTTCGTGGAGAATGAGTGCGTATAATAAATTTGCCAATACCCAGTGGCCTGACCGCAGGTGAAGAGTAAATTAAAAAAAATTCCAGCAGCTTATTGAACATTAGGAAATATGAGATAATGCATTCCATCCATGTTACAAAATTACAAATATTTTTGGGAGAAAAAAATATAATAAACCCCAGCAATAAATCAAGCACCCAATCATAAGTCAAATAATTAATAAATTTTTAAACAGTTTAATAGAAATAAAAATGAAACTTTACAGTAAGCTTTAATTTTTTAGCTTGCACAATTATCAAAACATGTTAATGTCTTTTTTTGGGAAGTTGAAAACATTAGTTCCCTGCTTAAGGCAGGGACTAATAAATATTTTATTTATTTAATTATCTAAGCTTAATTCTTCTATTAATTAAATAAATCTTTATTTATTTAATTAATTCATTTATCCTCTTCTAGCCTTATTTCTCATTTAAATAAATACATTTATTTATTTAAATTATCCTTTTCCTAAATTAAATAAATATCTTATTTATTTAATTGATCTCACTCCTATTAATTAAATAAATCTTTATTTATTTAATTAATTCATTAACCTTTTCTACCCATGACACATGTCATTCATCTCTTAATTCATAACCTTTTCTACCCATGACACATGTCATTCATCTCTTAATTCATAACCTTTTCTACCCATGACACATGTCATTCATCTCTTAATTCATACACTACCTACCCCTTTCATTATTTTATTATTTCTTTTACCTACCTTCTAATCATAGTCGACCTCCTTTTACACCTCTCAATCTTATACCTCCATTTCATATAGTGTCTTCTATATAAGGAGATGCTTCCTTCATTATCAAACCCCCCCGTTGACTACTTGACTACACTACGCTTTTGAACATAGGCGATCCTACTTGCAACCACATTTCGTTCTTCGTTGAGCTCTTGTGCACATAAAATCTGAGAGCAAATATATCAAGCAAGATCAATGGAGATAGGAAGAATGGAGATCCAAACCCTATTAGACATGTGATGGTATAATCTTTGTGATTTCATTTGATTTGCATTGTCTTAGGTAATCTTCATATGTTATGGTGGATCTTTGTTGTTGTTAGGCTAGGGTTTTGTGGTTGAATTCATTTAGCCTTTCAATATCGTTATTGTTTTATCCATTTTCACCATATACACTCATGATTGACCAGGGACACATCACATATACTCAAAACATAGTCACAAAACATTGACACACAAAATAGTCACAAAACATTGTCACATATTATTAAAAAATTTGCCTCTAAATATGGTCAAATTAGCTCTGGCTATTTGATTATACAAAAAATTGTCTTACAAATAATCTCATGGGATTTTATACAAAATTTGGCATTACAATATATGCGATTTAGCTCATCGCCATTTTAATATACAAATCATCTCATGGGCTTTTATACAAAATTTGGCATGTACATACGTACAAATCAGCTCATTGCCACTTAAATATACAAAATTATGCCCCTAAACATGTAAAAATCAGCTCATGGGCATTTATATATACAAAAAATGAATATAGAACAATTCGTCGACGATTTATAAAAAATTCTCAAAATCATTCTACTCTGAACTATAGAATCAATCAAGTGAGCCTTTAGGATCGACTCTAACCCGTATTGTGTCAAGTATTGCCTCGTGGTCAGATTCACGAACTTTCCATAAAATCTTGTTATGAGGTCTACCACAATACTTCGTTAAATGAATATTTGTTGCAACAACAAGGTTAGAGAAATGAAGAATATGTCTGTGTTTTTCAAAGTCCTCGAACAACCAAACATCAGAATTCTTGATAGGGTATCTCTGAAGCCATGTTCCTGTCATGACAACAGACCCTATTGGGTACTCAACACCCTCTCCATCAATGATTGTGGTTGTCAATTTTCTTTTAGGCTCAACACAATGACACAAATAGTAATCTGTTCCTTCTTCATTGTTCTCTTCTGCAACAACTGCATACACATGACCTGCATTTAATAAAGTGTTAATTAATACCAAAAATAAAGTATGATGTACAACAAAATGAACCAAAAAGAATACTTGCAAAAAAATTAACTCAAAAAATCCCCTGAATCCACTAGGTCGGATACATGGTCAAAATCCACTGATGTCTCCATCTGGCTCAATTGTAGTGCTTTGGGAATTTGATATGAATCAATGAGAACCAATGGTCTACAAGACCATTTGTCAACCCACTCTTCTGATTCACATTCTTCCCACAAACAATACATGCATGAAGAGCAAAAACATACCATCTGTCTCATATAAATTACCAATGAACTTGAATTTGAACTCATAAATTAATGCATGTCACTCGATCCTGCAACTGTACAACAATCTAGATAGTTTTCAATGTTAGATTCAGTAATCAACCAAAAATATCTACGAACCAATGACGTACCTGGATTACCTAGACCCATCGTAGACTTACACCATCGCACAATTGTTTCTGCATCTACCAACTCAGCACCGCCTTCATACTTCAATTCTTCCCTGGCTAGGGCTCTTTTCACACATGCTCCTGCACCATCGTGCTCTCCCTTACCATGTCCAACCTCAGTGAAATTCCAAAAAGGGATCTTTGTGTGACCCTCACATGCATCCTTGTTAGCCAATAAAACATCCTTGCATTCTTGAATTGTGCGGTGCAATTATCTAACCATATTAAGTGTCGGTTGTATCGTATGTTCCTTTCCCTTTAACTATCATAGAAAACTTTAAAGCATCCTTGTACAAACTCTGATGAATGAGTATGATCATCACTTATGTAGAAGTGATACTCTCTTACAACCTTTCTATCCTCCTCTGTGCTATCATCTGCATGCATGAATGCTATGTGTACAAAAATAGAAACTTGTGTAGAGTGATAATACATTTATTGCACTTCATTTTGAGGTTGTAGTGTATAATTTTCAGCGAAATCAACGATAGAGACAATGGTGCCAAGAGGAAATGTGTCCTTACACAACTTGAATTGCTCATCTAACCATCGAGCTCTATGTGTATGCATTATGTACTCATAAACTAGTTTCTCTTGAAACATTTTCATAAATTGAGCTACACATATATCATTATTCACTAGCTCACATCTCTTCAAATCTTTTCCATCTTTAACTCCATATGTGACTGTCTTGTATTTTCCGAAAGAAACTAGTTTTGTATCAATTTCATGTGTGCTCTCCAAATGTATGCATCTTGGTAAACGTTGCAAACCACCACATATAGCACAAGAACCTTCCAAACAAGGCATCTTATAATAAATGCAACCATCATGTCTATTACATAACACACTTGAAATAAATTGTCTTGTCGACTTAGGAGGTGCTTGTATATTACATTCCTGCAAAACATCGTTAGTGTGCAAAGTAGAACAAAGATGATGAAAAATATCATAATGCATGGAAAATTCAATATGCATCCTACAACAACACATGGTGCGTACATGATTAATCTTAATATAAAAAGGTTTTGCCATTTCAAAAAATCTTTGAGAAATTTTTATTTGAGGAAACTTTTGAAGGAATATTTCATAAAATCTAGTTTGAGTCATATCCAAATAGTGTTTCGTATGTGGCTCATGATTTTTAGACCCAATTCGCCTTCTAACAACATCTCTTTGGTTGGGCGATACTCTTGTGTTGTCATGCCAAAAATTTTCAATTAATGTTTTTAGTGCATCTACAACAACCTTGTCTTTGCATGGTAGTCTACCTGAGAATGCCCAACGAGAATTATTGTTAGGTTCCTCTATTTGTTCTCGCCTCTTTAATGCTTTACTTAATGTTGTTCTACTAACATTCAATGAATTACTTGTTTTTCTTATCAAACGATCTTTTTTTATTTTCTTGCTCATTATGGTTGATGTAATGACACGTCGAGTAGCATTAGAATCTTTACAATGTGATTTTGAACCAATAGATTGATATGCATCAAATAGATTTATGACAATAGTTCTTTCACTGTTACTTTCAGATGATCTTAGGCCTAGAATTTTCATTGTCTCTCTAAAATTCAAATTTTTAATCATTTGAATAATTAATTGACATCTTGCGGTTTGATTTAAGTTTTTAAAATAGTTTTGCCATATTCTTTTAACCATTCTCCTACAAGTTCGTTCATTCATTTTATTGGGCATTGACTTCAATATATTCTCATCAATGTCAATTAGATACTTTGGTTTCCTACGAATGATTCTAGGAGGTGTTAACATCGGTGCATTATGTACATTCAATTCATCAAGTAGAGAAGGTGTAATATGTTCATCATTTAATTGATTATTCAATGCGATATCTTCTTCAATTGCATTAGGTTCAAACAGTAAATTATCAAATGTTTCTTCTTCAATTGCATTAGGTGCATTATATTCATTTGGTAAATCGAATTGAGATGTTGAGCTTGACATACCTTCTTCTCCCATTGTTCTTATATCATGCAATTTCTTCATACGCTGCTTTTGTCTTTCCTTTTGAGCCTCTTGTTGTTCCATCGTTCCTCACTTGTTCTTTCCCATGGTTGAGATCGGTTGACCTAAATAGAATCATATTACATATATATGTAAAGAAAAGTTCAAAAATAAATAAATAACCATAAGTATGCATCTTATCACTATTTTTTGGAATCAAACTCTTAAACAATCACAATTTAATCATTTGAAACCATACAAAAACAAAAAAACTAATAAAAACAACAATTCAATCATTTGAAATCATGCAAAAAAAAAAAAAATCACTTACTTTTATGTATACAACAGTGATAAAAGTGCAAACATAGTTGCATTGGGGCCTTCAACAACCTCAAAAACTTCTTTTGAGGTCGTTGAGGCTCTTGGGCAACTAAAACTATGTCTATAAACTGCGTATGTGCTACATTGATAACCGTGTACGCATTGCTAGGCCATAAAATGTTGGCAAGCCCAATGGTATTCTTGGCTTATGAGTAATAAGTACTGCATACGCGCTACTAAGCCTTAAAAAAGTTATGGAAGGGGTATGGAGGAAGGGAGAGACAGGGAGAGGAGAGGGGAGAGGGAGAGGGAGGGAGGGAGAGAGGGAGAGAAGAGGGGGGAGGGAAGGGAGAGAGAGAGAGAGAGAGAGAGAGAGAGAGAGAGAGAGAGAGAGAGAAGAGGGGGGAGGGAAGGTAGAGAGAGGGAGAGAGGGAAGGAGGGAGAGGGAGAGAGAGAGAGAGAGGGAGAGAGGGAGGGAGGGAGAGAGAGAGAGAGAGAGGGGGGGAGAGGGAGAGAGAGAGAGAGAGAGAGAGAGAGAGAGAGAGAGAGGGTGGGAGAGGAGAGAGGAGAGGGAGAGAAGAGGGGGGAGGGAAGGTAGAGAGAGGGAGAGAGGGAGGGAGAGAGAGAGAGAGAGAGAGAGAGAGAGAGAGAGAGAGAGAGAGAGGGTTGGGAAAGGGAGAGAGGAGAGGAGAGGAGGGGAGAGGGAGAGAGGGAGAGAGAGAGAGAGAGAGAGAGAGAGAGAGAGGAGATGGAGAGACGAAGAGAGGGAGAGGAGAGGGGAGAGGGAGAGAGGGAGAGGAGAGGGGAGAGGGAGAGAGAGAGAGAACATGGGGGAAGGGAGAGGTAGAGGGAGGGAGAGAGGGAGAGAAGAGGGGGAGGGAAGGTAGAGAGAGAGAGAGAGAGAGAGAGAGAGAGAGAGAGAGAGAGAGAGAGAACATGGGGGGAAGGGAGAGGTAGAGGGAGGGAGAGAGGGAGAGAAGAGGGGGGAGGGAAGGTAGAGAGAGAGAGAGAGAGAGAGAGAGAGAGAGGGAAGGAGAGAGAGAGGAGAGGGGAGAGGGAGAGAGGGAGAGAGGGAGAGAACATGGGGGGAAGGGAGAGGTATAGGGAGAGAGAGAGAGAGAGAGAGAGAGAGAGAGAGAGAGAGAGAGAGAGAGAGAGAGAGAGAGAGAGGAGGGGTGTGAGATGGAGAGAGAGGGAGAGGGAGAGAGAGAGGGAGAGGGAGAGGGGAGGGGAGAGGGAGAGAGAGGGAGAGAGCATGGGGGGAAGACAGAGGTAGAAAATACATGATAAAAATCAAAGAGGAAGTTGCAGATAAGAAATAAATTCACTTACTTCTATAGAAGTGCAGACACAGTTGCAGTGGGGTATGGAGGGAGAGAAGAAGAGAAAGAGGGATGGGGTATGGAGGAAGGGAGAAGGGGAGAGAGAAAGAGAGTGAGAGTGAGAGAGAAACCTTGTATGCGTTTGAGAGGGAGAGACGATACACTTACATGTGTATATATATGTTTAATATATTATATGTATATAAACATATTATATATACAATGTCGTATTATACACATATTATATATTACATATATTATATGAATACATACATATTATACATAGAATATCATATTATACAATAGCGCGTACGCACTGTTTAAAGGGAAACAAGCATGTACGCGCTTCTTACACTATAAATACCCCGTACGCGCATTTTAAACCATAAGTACCTCATACACGCTTTTGACTTTTTAGGCTTGGAAATAGGCCTGGATGGCAAAGCTACGGATTGGAAGTTTGATTTCCCTCCATTTCTCTCATTTTTGACGTGTTTTATTTTATCAACTTGGTTTATCGACTTTGTCATCATCAGGTTTACACTTCATAAAGTGGGTATTTCTAAAATTACCACCATATTTTCACCCATCTTCTGAGCTTTCTAACCATATAATTTTTTTTCAATTTGAACAACAATAACATATTATTATTGAATTTCTTTTACTAGTGTCTCCATAGTTCTCACAGACATAGGTGTACCATTTTTTGAATAACTTTTTATATACGTATCCCAATTTAAAAAACTTTATATATTATTGTAGTGCACTTGATTCTTTACAATTTTAAAAAAATAAAATTGTATTTTCGATTTGTTTAGTGCAACTTATGCTTCACGCATGAACAGGTACCGAATTTTTAGGATGTGCTCGATTGGAAAAATAAAAAAAAAGAAAATACTCAACAAAAAATTACAAACAAATACACATCTTCTAGTGCTCACTCTTAACTATATTTTTGCCAAAGGATTTGTCAAAATACTAAATCTAACTATGACTTTTTTGATGCGCACGTCAGACACTATGTTATATTTTTCAGAAAAAAAATAGAGTCAATTTTTCATGCGCGAAGGATTTGACCCCCTTAATCTTATCCAATTGTGAAAAAGTTTAGTAGTTTGGAAACTAGATTCAGAGTACTACAATATTTGTTCTTTGATTATCTTCATATCTTGAGTGGATGACTTTCAAATTTTGCCTCTAAGTTAAGGTTCACCTAATTTCAGAAAAAAAGTGTCCACTTATACCCCCCTTTTTGACCACCATCTTTGTGCACTTACCCATTTACTAGCTCAAAGTAAGATAATGACTACAAAAGTTTCCTTTCTTTGCTTCAACTTCCCAAGTAAATATGCTACACAAGAGATAAAACAAGTCACAAAGCACTTATTGGTTCAATAAGCGTGAAAAATCATTGAAATATATTCAAGAGAACTTTATTTAACCATATTTTGAAAGACTACAACTATAATTCTTATATCCGAGTTAGGATTTATAAGCAAAATTCACAGCAACTCACACCATTCAAGCATGGCAATGCTTCTTTAATCTAGTTGAATGCAATTAAGAGGATAAATATTCATTTTACATAATTTTCTACACATAGGAACAACCTTAAGAAGCCACATATCATACACTTATATGAGGAAAATTTGAATAGACTTCCTTCAAGACTAAATAAAATCAAGAGAACCTCGCATTTACTAGAAATCTACATTCTATAAATCTCAAAAGGAAAGCAAGATTTGTAATATTCAGATTTCTCTGTCCCTACCACACTTTTGCTGCGCTACTCTGATACAAACATTTATGCATCTATCATCCAATCAATTATTTGAAAACATTCTAAATCATTCACTTTGCATGATATATATACATAAACAGTCAGTGAAGATGTGAAATCAACAATTTCCTTTTCTTTTATCTACTTACAAATTCCTCAGTTTAAATGGACTTCTATCTAACTGTCATAAAATCTAACAAGTAATTAATATATTTAATCCCATTAACATGTTTTCATTTACTCAATTGATACTAGCATTACCTAATTGTTCATTAAAGCTAGTGCACTTCTCTGTGGTGTCCTCCCTTGCACACACTATCAAAGGTTCAGAGGGAACATGATAGAGACAACACCAACACAAAATGAGGGCCCACAACATTTGACATACGGAATGACCACTACGAACAAAAAATATGAAGTTAAAAGGAAAGATCTTCAAATCCAATTATTAAATCATGAAAAGAAAGAAAATTTGCTAGCAAAATCGATCAAGAAAAAAAGTGTGACAAGTGCCACCACAAGAACAAAGCAAACAAAAGAAGAAATTAGTGGCCAGTCCTAAAGCAAAGAGATCCAAAAATCAAATTAACTCCAACGATACTTCACAAAATCACAAAATAAATTAAGACAAAATAAGCAACTTATCCAAATCTACATCATGAGGTGACCAATATCAGTAACACCAAGAGGGAGTAACCGCTACACATCATCCAAGGGTACAATTCCCTGAATTTGTTAGAGAGTGCGTGTTAGACATTTAAAATCATAAATTTTATTTATATATCCTTATTCCTTTATCATTTCAAATGCAATACAATCCTTTAAGATACTCTAGACAAATATCCTTCATGAAAATAACATATGCAAGGAGGAAATAAAGTGTCTCATACACACAAAAAATACACTCATGCATAATTAATGTTCAAGATATCCTATCTATAAATGATCACATTTACCGAGTTATAATAGAAACAAATGTTAAAACTTCAATTCATCACCTGATGATATACTTTAACAGTAAGCAGACGATTAGAATGTTCTACATGCTACCATTAAACATTTGGTCAATCATATATTTACTCAAACTGATTACTCAAAACAATTAAATCTCATTAATTAAGCAAATTTTAATATAATATTTCTACTTCAATCACCTATAGTCATTTCCCTACATGCCATTAACCAGTCAATTGTCTACATTACACATAAAACTTGATATCTTAGCCCTACTTGCCACCATTTAACTTTCATTCAATGTTACTCACAAATTCAATTACATACATATATTACCTTATTCAATCTCATGTCCTATCATCACTTAATTATAATCATTCACAAACTAAGCATTCTTAGCAATAAAGAAACACAGTAATCCGAAAATGCAATACACTTCATATGTTACACCATCAATACACCTAGCTGAAATTCATGGAACAAACAATTTTATTTGAATAGGATAAGGAGATAGCACCTTTTCTTAATCCACCCATTTGACCACACAAATTCTACTCAAGACTAAGACTTTCATCTTGCCAAACCAAATAAAGACATAATGGTATGATTTCAATTTGTCTATATATGCAATGCACCAAGTTTTTACTTCATTCTATACACATATAATAACATTGTCTTTTAACCTATTAATTAATAAGAATTTCATTATTTATGCAAAGGAGATTCTATCTAATCAACTCTTCATGGATATAATGCACAAGTATAAATCTTCAAACAATTTTATTTTATCCAAACTTTACCTTTAATATATATGCAATAACACATTTCAACAATAAATATCCAAAGCTCCTACTCCTTATCAATAGACTCCTAAGTGCTATGATACTTTTACCCAAATGAAGAGGAGAAGGAGGAAGAACACTTCCAATCAACCAACGTATACACACAAGAATTATGCATGAATAAATTGGAATTTCCTAGACATGTCACATTTATCATACTATGTAGCTACACATCATTTTCTAAGATATGCATCTTAACTTTCCATGAGATCTCCTAACATTACAAATGCAGATAAAAACCTCAAATCCTTATTGAAAGATATGATATATTCAAACAATCTTTTCTTAAATGTAGAATCACATACATATATAGACACCTAATAATTCCCTCGGTATCCATACTTCACCAATTAACTCCCATACAAACTCTTCAATCTCACCTCATAGTCTTCACTAAATCATCCTTATATGCATAATAAAAACACTCCATCTTGCTATTCATAAGAAAATCGATGCAACAATCTCAAATACAATGCGAATGCGTAACAACTAGCTCTTTCTTTTTTCTCATAGAACTCATAATTTACTATTACATAATGAATATTTGATACATTGAGGAATGTTCAATAAGAACTTCTCCTAAGCCACTGCATCATATTCCATTTCAATTCCATCTACAAATACACAAAGATATATAATATGCGGGTGCATAATCTCTTTTACAAGTACAAAGCATCATGATACAATGTTTTCTATTCCAAGTACATATAGAAAATCGATGTAACAAACTAATCCTATAAACATAACATTAGATAAGAGAAGGTGCTCCCTAGGGATGTGGTTCTTATGGTTGGGGATAGGCCTTGGACTCAACCGATGGGTTATGAGGGCATCCCTTTTCGCTGTCGAAGGTGCTTCTCAAAGGGTCACCTTGCTTCTGACTGTTCTCTCTCTCGTTGCAAAGGTGTTGCTACTTGGTGGAAGGATGCTACGGAAGACCACTTGACGATTGATGCTTCAGATTTTGTTTCAGTTGATTCATCTCAAGATGAGGTGCCCCTTACTATTGATGAAGCCCTGGTTGATGTTACTGTTGTTGCAAACTCTTCCGCCCCCTTGGTTCCTACACCCATTGCTCCTGCTCCTCACCTTCACTTTGCTCCTGGCGATTCTTCTCTTGCTGCTGC
This sequence comes from Cryptomeria japonica, assembly GCF_030272615.1. Lineage (NCBI taxonomy): Eukaryota > Viridiplantae > Streptophyta > Pinopsida > Cupressales > Cupressaceae > Cryptomeria > Cryptomeria japonica. Next base: position 372,638,489 of record NC_081411.1, on the reverse strand, counting down.
TTTGTTGCAACAGCTTGTTGCCGCTCTACAACAACAGTCTGGTAGTGACTCTGCAGGGTCTTCCCCGCTTGATTCTTGTTTGAAAGTTCCTAATGATAGTGTTGCTTGGATGATTTTTTGTCATAGGCAGAAAGGAAAATCTAACCCCCTTTCCCAAGCCCCCCTTTGTCAAGTTTCAGGTCTTTCTCCCCCCTCTTGATTTGGGTTGGGTTGTTGATGGTTTGACAGGTTGGTTTGGCCTACCCAACTTTGTTCTTTTGGGGTTTGCACCCCTACTTGGTCTATTTAATTTTGATCGCCTTTGACTTTGTAAAGGATCATCGCCCTAGTTAATGCTACTTTTTAAATCAAAAACATTAGATAAGAGAACACACACAATTTTATTTCATTCCATAGCATGATCATTTATATAAGAAAACAATCTCTAATATTTAGGTAAGCACTAGAAATTACAAGCAAGCAAGACCACATAGAGTTGTATAGAAATCACTCTCATCTAAGAGGCATGCATGAGAAATGAATACACATATTGCACATAGTTATGATTTCTAGAAGAGGATAAGTAGAGACACAAAGCATAATCATATAAGATCTCCAAGGTACCAAATGACATTTTCCATCACAACTCTCAAAGAACAACTCAAGTCAAGAGAACATTATAGTACACCATGCAAGGCCAAGAGCAACAACCTTAAACAGAGATCCCAATGTTCGCAACACGAGCTCTGATACCAGATGTAATGCCTGCTGTATACGGTGAAAATGGATAACAACAATGATGAAAGACTAAATGAATTCAACCACAAAAACCCTAGCCTAACAACAACAAAGATCCACCATAACATATGAAGATTACCTAAGATAATGCAAATCAAATGAAATCACAAAAATTATACCATCACATGTCCAATAGGGTTTGGATCTCCATTCTTCCTATCTCCATTGATCTTGCTTGATATATTTGCTCTCAAATTCTATGTGCACAAGAGCTCAACAAAGAACGGAAATGTGGTTGCAAGTAGGATCACATATGAAAGTGCAAAGCGTAGTGTCATCGATTGATCAAGTAGTCAGTCCCTTAGATAATGAAGGAAGCATCTCCTTATATAGAAGACACTATATGAAATGGAGGGATAAGATTGAGAGGTGTAAAAGATAAATGGTCGGCTAAGATTAGAGGGTAGGTAAAGAAAATAATAAAAAATAATGAAAGGGGTAGGTAGTGTAGGAATTAAGAAATGAATGACATGTGTCATGGGTAGAAAAGGTTAATGAATTAATTAAATAAAGATTTATTTAATTAATAGAGGAATAAGGATCAATTAAATAAATAGAATATTTATTTAATTTAGGAAAAAGGATAATTTAAATAAATAAATGTATTTATTTAAATGAGAAATAAGGCTAGAAGAGGATAAATGAATGAATTAAATAAATAAAGATTTATTTAATTAATAGAAGAATTAGGCTAAAATAATTAAATAAATAAAAATATTTATTTAATTGGACATGACAATTTTAGGTGTCTACATTTTGCCCCTCTTTGAGACAATGCAGCTTGTCGCATTGTTTCAAAGAAGATAAGACGAACTGATACAAAGTTGCCCCAAGATGGGAATGATATGCCCCCTCGATAGATTGGATGGAAATGTCTGGAAAGATCGCAGACAATCTCTCGATAAGAAAGAAAGGCTAGAATGGATTGACCGGATAGGATAGTGTGACAGAGTCACGGGATAATGAAGATTGACTCGGGAAACGAGGGCTAGGGCTAGGGATAGGGCAGTCTATAAGATAGACTACGAGGGGAATATATCCTCATTGTCATCCACACATCCAAGAGATCAGAGTGCAGAGAGAGAATAGAGTAGCAGTAGTCAGCAACGATGGCATTGGTGCATAGATTCGATCACGTTCTCTGATATCAGAGGCCAGTCGACGCAGGAGAGCCGGTGAGTACCGCAAAACCTCCTCGTACTTTGTCACATTAATTGCTATCATAAATGCATGCTAGGTAGTGCAATAAATGCACTTTAGGATAATGTCAAAAATGTGTAGGCATGTCTGCGTTGGTACCAGACACGTCTAGGTTGGCTAGGCGCGTCTGTGTTTGTGCCAAGCGCGTCTATGTCAAATACGAACGCGTCTATGTTGTGCAAACACGTTTGTGAAATGTAGGTACGTCTGTGTAGGATAGGCGTGTCTATGCAGAGCATAGGCACGTTTGTGTATTTCAGGCGCGTCTATGCAGGGCAGGCGCATTTGTGTAGTCTGTAAGTGCGTTTATGTCATGAAGGCGCATTTATGTCTTCAAGGTCAAATCGACAATTCTGTGATGAACATATGCTATCGATTGGATAAGCTGCTGAGAGGATACACTCAAGTAGGTCCTCTAGGGAAGACTAGGATAGCAAATAGGGCTAGGATTGACAATTCTATGATAGAACATACGTTGCCAATTAGGAAACTACTCAAGAGGATACAATCAAGCAGAGGCCCTAGGATAGGATAGATCGAGGCACTTTGTGATGAACAGTGAGTACCAAGACATAGTACTTTGTGATGAACAGGGAGTACCAATAGGAGCAACACTTTGTGATGAACGGGGAGTGCAAATATGAGCAACACTTTGTGATGAACAGGGAGTGCAAATATGAGTAGCACTTTGTGATGAATAGGGAGTGCAAAACACGTAGTACTTTGTGATGAATAGGGAGTACCACTATGATAGATAGCAACACTTTGTGATGAACAATGAGTGTCACTAGGATAGAGTATCATAAGCACTTAAGATAAAAAGCAGCATTTTGTGATGAACAGGGAATGCCACTATGACTGACATGATTGCTTTTCTTGACTGCAGGAGTATTTGCCTATGCTAGAGTCATGAGAGAGATTCCCGTCGACACAGAGATTACAACTAGAGCTGACATTCAAGGACCGAGCTACTATTGAGGGTATGGGTCTACGATACATTATGTATGTGCCTGAGTTTCGGGCAAACATGGGTTTGCTAACTGCACTTGCTGAGAGATGGTACTTGGAGACTTGTACATTTCATTTGCCAATGGGTGAGATGACAGTCACCTTGGAGGATGTTTATAGGATTATGAGGATACCGATCAATGGGGAGCTGATTCCCTATGACCGAGATGGAGATAGGGAGGCCCTGAGATGAGTGTTATAGGATCCGGGACTGGAGATGAGAGCTAGATACGTGGAATGGGACACGATGATAGCGACAGGACTAACACTACCAACAGTGTTAGGAGGAGTGATCAGTGGGTTCCTATGTCCAGACAAGGCGACATGGGGGTTGGCTGTGGGTTGGGGGAGCACCTTGGAGACACTGGTTACATAGCACACCAGATATACCTGGGGACCGTGCGTGCTGGCACACTTATACTATGAGCTGCATTAGTTTGTGTATCATGGATTCGTAGGATTGGGCTGTGGAGTTACATTGTTGTAGGTGTGGGTATATGAGCATTTGCCGGTTACCCGACCGATACGTTTCAGGGGCAGGGGTCATGGATGCAACTTTGTTCATTTGTACGATATGATTACATCACAGCCACAGATTGGTAGGTTGGAGCATTGGCGTCGAGTCCTGGATGAGATCGACATTGTGATATGGAGGTCGTACCATGAGTGCGAGCAGTGGGAGGATGATGCAGTGGATCTGCCTTATACCTTTCGGAGCAGATATCTGATTGGGCAGACACCCTATGTATTGGAGAGACAGTTGGTTGATAGGGTATGCAGGCAGTTTGGCCGTATTCAGCGGATGCCATGGGGTTCGAGGATGTATGCTCAGACAGTTAGGGATCAGGCACACTTGGGGCCATTGTTATTGTATGATCAAGCTGTGATGCAACTAGTAGAGATGGTGCCTATGCCATGGGACATGTGGCCGGAGATTGAGGATGCAGACTACATGACATATTGGGCTGAGCATCCCTTTCCATGACTGACAGACCGAGGGGAGCCTTTAGATGGAGATGGTGGTGGGGATGGAGATGATGATGGAGATGGTGGGGGGAGAGGTTGACGAAGGAGGTGGGGTACAGTTGGATAGAGGAGGGTGGTTCCACGGAGAGAGGGTGGAGAGGAGAGATAGGCTCAGGTGGTGAGGGGTCATGGTGGATTGCCACTACAGGTGCCAACAGCACAGGGTCCTAGACAGGTGCAGGGACAGGGGCAGAGGCAAGTACAGGCATAGGCACAGGTATAGGGGGAGCCACAGGCAAAGGCACAGGGGGTCAAGGAGGAGGCGGATGATCTTCTTGAGCTAAGGCAGATCTGCTAGGGACATGTAGATGAGATCCAGGACCTGGAGAGGGAGATAGCTAGGCTCAGGAGGCAATTGAGGGACACAGAGCATGAGTGGGATCAGGCTATTCAGTGTTATACTAAGGCTGAGACAACATTGAGGGCTGGGAGATAGGAAGCAAAGGACACAGGGGTTGGATATGCCTATGTTCTATAGGTAGGGGAGGAGATAGGTTACTAGCGAGACCTATACTAAGGGGCAGTGCCACCAGAGCAGCGGGCGAGGAGCTTCCGTAGACCATTGCGGACAGCGATGGCTACGGGAGGGAGCCAGAGGAGACAGGCATCTAGCGATGGGGTTATGGGTCCTCCACCACCACTAGATAGAGGGGGTAGGAGAGATGATCCTGGGGTGGGTCCTTCCAGGGCTCAGACTCCATCGAGGCTAGGCAGCTCTGAGGGAGGGAGTTCATCATAGCCATAGAGGGCTCCCTATGTATCAGTTTTGTACCATTTTGTATGATGATGTAGACACCTTCAAGTGATTGTAGCTATATGTATTTTGACATCATTGTATCATGACACTTTTGGTTATATATATATATATATGAGATGATTCATCTTTTGCAGCAGCTATATGCATGTGTACCTATGTGATGAGATGTTTTATGTTGTATGTTTCTATGTGATGCTGATGTTTCATGATGCAAATATGTATATAATGAAATGCAATATTTTTGTTCTTTTATGTTTTTAATATGTTATGCCAATGCAAATGTGAATGTATGAAATGCAAATGTAAAATGTGCTAATATGTGTTGTGTGTAGGATGTGATGCAATTGTGATATCTATATGTATGTATGAAATGCTTAATATGTGGTAATGCAGGTGCAACTACATGAAATGCAAATATTTTTGGCGTGTCATTATACTCATTCGTGTGATAGCAGGCTACATGGACTCAAGAAGGGTGATGGAAGTCAATCAAGAAAGGGGGATGGAAGATAGAAGATATGAAAGTGAAAGAGCTTCTTGTGTGTTATCATCATTGAGCTTTATTATGGCAAAATAGGTTATGACAATCAAGGCATATGTTCGACCTAGAAAGTCATTGTACCTGTTTGCATGGAGATAAGATAGTCTCAAACAAGGAATGCCCCAGTTCATACTAGACTCACAGTGTCCTCATATCCTTGGACAAGTCATAGCATTACTAAGAGGCAATCTCCAGACAACAAAAGAAAAATAGGTGATGATACCCCATCCTCGCCTTTCTAGTCAAAAACATCATGGAGATAGAATCTCTAGTCAGAGACATCTTGGAAAAGCTAAAAGACATGTCACCAAAAGATAAAATCAAAATAACACCAAGAATCGACACCAACATCCACTATAGTCCTCAAGTTTAGTGTCTCTTGTCACTTGTATAAGTCTTATTTGATTGTGGTCACAATGTTTACTTTCACAGAAAGGATAGATAACACTGAACCATAATGTTGTCTGAGTCTATTGAAAGATTTGATTCCTTGAAGCCCATTGGTGCTGTCGTGTCTCATCTGAAACTGACTGAATCCATGCAACTGATACCATATTATGGAGAAGATGAAACTTTATTACGGATTGGCGATGCAAATGTTGCTTTATTGCAGATTGTCGATGGATAGACTGAAGAAAAGTGGAAGAAACTGTACTCCTTAGAACGTGTAATGTTCTTAGTTCCACACCCATTACTAGATGAAGGATTAGCCTTAGCCACAGATAGGAGCTGATTTATTATGATGGAAAGGGCTGAAAACGGAGGTTTATTATGAATGGCTAACCAATCTTGGGTAGATCAATAACAAGCCATGATGGGAATGGGTAAGTTTATTATGAATGAATAGGTTGTGAGTGTGTGCAAAGTAAAAGGATGAAAGGATGAAAGTGAATCCTGAAGGAGGGAGGAGAAATGTCTCTACACATGGCACCGGTGACCCATTTTTCACCATGGTACTTGCCCAGGGCAACACCGAAGTGGTTTTCACCATTGGACAAAATGTTTTTTTTTTTCAATTTTTTTACTTTTTTTTATTTTTTTATTTTTTTGTATTTTTGTTTTTTTTTGTATTTTTGATTTTTTAAAATTTTTTTTGTATTTTTGAATTTGGGATACTCTGAAGAGCTATGTGTAAAACCTGCAAAGGTGCATGCTATTGATAGGATCCTCCAAAGGTTCACCCTCTGTGGTTGAGAGTTGATATGCTCCAGATCCATATGTTGCTGTGATGATGTAAGGACCAAGCCAGTTTGGTTCGAACTTGCCCTTCTTCTCTCTATCTTGCTGATTTTTAGGATTTTCTCTGAGAACCAAGTCACCTACCTCAAATGTGCAAGGCTTCACTTTATGATTGTAACTGCGACTCATTCGTTGTTGATAAGCCTTTAGATGATTAAAAGCAGTTTGTCTTCGTTCATCCACTAGTTCAAGTTCTTGTAAGTGAGAGACCTTGTAGTCTTCATCACTGATAATGTTTTTCAAAGAGACACGTAAAGAGGGTAACTCAACCTCAATGGGCAAGATAGCTTTAGTGCCATAGACAAGTGAATAGGGTGTAGCTCCTGTAGGTGTGCGGACGCTTGTGCGGTAAGCCCAAAGTGCGGGATTAAGTTGGATATGCCAATTATGGCCAGCGTCGTCGACTGTCTTTTTCAAGATTTTAAGGATTATTTTATTAAATGCCTCAGCTTGACTATTACCTTGGGGGTAATAAGGTGTGGAGAAACGATGGGAAATATGAAAGCAGTCACAGAGTTCACGAACATCCTGATTTTTGAAGGGACGCCCGTTATCGGTGATGATGGAAATAGGAATACCGTATCGATAAATGATATAGTTGAGAATGAAAGTAGCAATTTGTTTTCTAGTGACTTGTGTGAGAGGCACGAATTCAATCCATTTTGTGAAATACTCTGTGGCAGTGATGATGAATTTATGACCGTTGGAAGATGGAGGGTGAATCTTGCCTATGAGATCGAGTCCCCACTGACAAAAGGGCCAAGGAGTCGCAATTGGTTGAAGTTCTTGTGCTGGCACATGGATGAGGTCTCCATGAAGTTGACACTGTTTACATTTTTTGACAAACTGATATGAATCTTTTTCCATATTGGGATAGTAATATCCAGTCCTGATGAGTTTCTTGGCTAAGCTAGGACCACTAGAATGTGGACCACATATCCCTTCATGTACTTCACGTAACGCAATCTGAGCTTTGTCGCTTTCTAAACATCTAAGAAGAGTGCCATCTAGACCTCGATGATATAGGATATCGGCTAAAATGACGTATCGAGAAGATTAGTGAATGAAAGTGCGACGTTGGTTATTGGATAGATCAGGAGGTAGGGTATTGTCACAAAGGTATGCGAAAATGGAACCGTATAACTGGGACTCAGGACCAACAACACATATCATCTCAGTAGGAGTGATTTCATATGAGGGAACCAAAAGGTTATCCACCAAGAACTCATAGCGGGTCTCATTCGGTGGTAGATCAATTAGTGAAGCAATTGTAGCCATGGTATCCGCGGCTCTATTCTGCTCTCTAGGTATCTACTCAAAGTCTATCTTCATGAAATGTTGTTTTAGGTCGTCCACCATTCTTTTGTAAGGCATTAATTTATCATCCTTTGTTTGGTAGTCATTAGTTTCCTGACGAATCACAAGTTGAGAGTCCCCAAAAACATGAAGTTCCTGGATCTTCCACTAAACTACAATCCGTAATCCAGTTGTTAATGCCTCATATTCCACTATGTTATTAGTGCAGGGAAATGATAATTGATATGATTTTGGTATAGAATCCCCTTGAGGAGTTATGAAGAAGATGCCAACTCCTACCCCATGCTATGTGTATGAGCCGTCAAAGTATAGTTGCCAATGCTTTGCATGCGACACTGTTAAAATGGATTCATCTGGAAATTCTGAAATTAGAGGAATATCATCTATCATGGGAGCATCTGCTAACTGATCTGCTATAGCTTGTCCTTTTATTGCTTTTCTGTCCACATAATTGATGTCGAATTCACTCAGGAGCATCACCCATTTGGCTAGTCACCCAATAAGTGTTTCTTTATTGAGAAGGTATTTCAATGGATCGATCCTTGCAACCAACTTAGTCTTATGAGTTGGCATGTAATGTCGTAATTTCTGCGAAGCAAAGACCACAACAAGACATGCACACTCAATTGGTGTGTATTTTAGCTCATATCCCACCAATGTGCGACTGATATAGTATACTGCCTTTTCTTTGCCCTCAGCAACTTGTTGTGCTAAGAGTGCCCCCAGTGTTGTTGAAGTAGCTGATATGTATAGTAATAGAGGTTGGTCCAGAATTGGTGGCATCAAAACTGGTGGATTCAGAAGATAATCTTTGAGTGTCTAGGAAGCCTGTTGACAGTTATCATCCCATTTGAATCTGATGTTTTTATGTAGCAAGTGCTGAAAGGGATTACACTTATTTTGCAAGTTGTGCTATGAATCTTCGTATGGACTGGAGTCTCCCTTGAAAAGATTGAAGCTAACTGATAGTTTGTGGTGGTTGCATCTCTAGGATGGCCTTGACTTTTGCTAGATCGGCTTCAATTCCTCTTTTTGATACAATGAATCCCAGGAGCTTCCCGGAGGTTACTCCAAAGACACATTTCTTGGGGTTTAATCTTACTTTATACTTTTCCAACCGATCAAAGATGACTGAAAGTATGTCCAAATGTGTATCTCTGTCTATTGATTTACCCAAGAGATCATCAACATAATCTTCCATAGTTACGTGCATGAGATCATGAAAGATAGTAGTCATGACTCTTTGATATGTAGCGCCTGCATTTTTTAGCCCAAAGGGCATGACATTCCAACAGAAAGCTCCCCAAGGACAAGTGAATGTTGTTTTGTGCTGATCCTTGGATGCGATTTTTATTTGATTGTAACTAGAGAATCCATCCATCAAAGATAACATTTCATGACCTACTGTGAGATCTACAATCAAATCTATGTTTGGTAATGGGAAGTCATCCTTAGGACAAGCTTTGTTGATGTCTCTGAAGTCTGTACATATCCTGATGCTACGATCAGGTTTACTGATAGGCACTAAGTTGGAGATCCATTTAGGATAATCAATTAGGTGTATGAATCCAACATCCAATAATTTCTCAAGCTCTGCTTTGACTAATAATGCGACTTGTGGATGCATCTTTCTTAATTTCTGTTTTACTGGTTTTGCCCCCGGTTTAACTGTCAAATGGTGCATTACCAAATCCGGATCCAATCCAGGAATATCAGCGTATGACCATGCAAATTTGATTTGTCATTCCATGAAGAAACTTATGAATTTTGACCTTTTTGACTCTGTCAAAGATTGAGCCAAGAATATGTTGTGTGGAACTTCTTCTGTACCAATGTTTGCTTTGGTAGTCTCCTCTACCAACATGGATGACTTTTCCTCATATGATGATGGGAGAATGTCGAGCCTTCCATCTTCAGGTGCCTCAGAGAGGTTTTTGCCCTCAGATACGTCCTTTCTTTTTACTTTTTTGGGGTTAGACAGTGCCACAGTGTGGTTTTCACCATAAGACCCTTGGTTTGTTTTATTTTTATATTTTTGCGACTAGAAGGCCCGACACCCTCAACAAAATATGTCGCGCTATTGAGTTCTATAGTGTATCCCGCTTTATGGTCCCCAGGGGGAAGATCATCTCTTATGCCAAGATAGTCAATAAAAGCTTCATCATTTTGGAATGTGTCAAACTGTGCAGGTCCTTCATGGTCCCAGTCAATGAGCTAGTGGTGAACAAGTGAAAGGCCTTTGATGTCTTCGAAGTTAGCAGGGCTAAGAGTGAAGATGTGGTTATATTCAGGTATGTCGAGGTAGTTATCAAGGTCATCGTTGGCACTCTCCTCATCTGTCTCAATCATGAATGAATCCAAATTATCATCACTAGTAGCGCATTCTGGGACAGGTGTTCTCATTCTATGTGATTTCAACCTAGAACCTAGAGGCAAGGACTGTATGGGATCCTTCGAGGTTGTTTCTTGACCAATTTTGAAATTTTCATAAAATTCCTCTTCTTCTGTGGGTTCATCTGGCTCTCTGAATGTCTCGGTGAGTTCGTAGTCACTGGAGGATTTGTCTAAGCCCCATTCCCATTCATTGGAGTCTGTGGATTAGCGATTTTCTTGTTGAATTTTGGTAGCTTCAATTTTTAATGCTTCTTTTTTCCTTTGAGTGTGGACCTTGGAAGTCATGAAACCAAGTCCCTTTGAGCATTCCTTTTTGAATGTCAATTCAGGTTGTAAAGGCTCAATGATGCCTTCCTTTCTTAAGCCAAGAGGGATTTTGCCATCATACCCAAATTTTTGTAGGATCTTGAACCCTTTGCCATATTTCTCACATGGTATACTGATGTGATCTTGTGTATCATTTTGAAGGTCTTTGTAAAACATTTTGTATAAGTCCTCCTCTTCTAGTTCACCCCATCTTTGAAAGATAGTAGGGTCCCATTTGAGTATAATGATAGATACATGCTTATTAGGATGTGGTCTTCCATATTCTTTTGGTGAACCCATGACTTGTCTTAAGTACATGGTTTGATTCAAAGTGTATTCACCCATGCCCTTGTCTTGGAATTTTCCTTTAAGCTCACCTTGTTTTGATGTCAAAGGTTTTAATGACTCAGGATCAATGTATGTAGAAGAAGGAATAGCTTCGCGATTACTGGGAATGATGGTCTCAGTTTTTGGTCTCAAGTTATTGTAGTATATGAATGGATTAGGATCACCATTAACTATTATTTCAACTCCATTGTGAGGAAACTTAATGCATTGGTGGTATGTAGATGGGACTGCCCTCATTTCATGAATCCAAGGACGTCCTAGTAATATATTGTATGTGAGATCTTGGTCTAGGACTTGACAAACCACATCCTTTGTAACTGGCCCAACTCTGAGAGGCAAGGTGATTGTGCCTTTGGATGAACGCTCTTCATCATCATATGCCTTGATGGTAATTTTGTTTGTAGAATTCACAACTTTATCACAATATACCAATTGTTTAATAGTGCTCAATGTACAAATGTTTAGACCTGTTCCTCCGTCTATCAGGACTCATTTTATTCGACGTTTGTGTATGAAGGCTTCAATGTGTAAAGGTGCGTTATGTGGTTGACTTACAGAGGCATCATTGGCTTCTGTGAATGTAGGGGAGTGTGGAATGGAAAGGTATCCCACCAAGGCTTGAAACTGGTCCATGTTTAGATCAGTAGGGACAGAAGTGTCTCTCAAGATTTTGTCAAGAATGGCTTAATGTGCGGGGGATATGCGTAAGAGCTCAAGGATTGAGATAAGTGCGAGCGTCTTCCCTAACTATTCTACAAGGTCATACTCAGGCTTGGTTGATGAGGAAGCAGTGTTTTTAGCTAGAGCACCTTGCAAGGTGAATTCACCTCGATGAGTTGTAACATGACATTCAGAGGTAGGTTCGGAAGAAGATCCAATGCCTTTTAGGACAATTTTGGGTCTTTGGGTAGAATTCTCAGGCGTTTTGTCCTTGATGATAATGGTAGAGACATAATTGTCTATTGAAATGTGATTGATAGTTGAATCATAGTTATAAGATGCTCTGGTATAGTTGGTCTGGTCATCTGTGGTTGCAGCTTTTCCCTTGTCATGCTTTGGGAATGGTTCTTTAAACATCTCATGTTCTTGATTGGATGAGTATCTCTCGATCTCAATGTCACCTCTATCAATAAGATCTTGTATAATGTTCTTTAGTTGATGACAATTTCCTGTCTTATGACCCTTGCTCTTGTGAAATTTGCAATACTCATCATCATTCCACCAATTTGGTTTGACCTTTGGTTCATATGGAGGAAAATCTGGAACTGTGATTACTTTGTTTGCCACTAGCTTCTTGAAAACTGACTCAAGTGGTTCTCCTAATGGGGTGTACTTCCTTCATGATCTGGAAGTTGTTTGAGTATTCACTTGATTGTTTGTAGAGCTTGATCTAGAAAAAACAATTTTAGGTCGCACTGTATTGGCATCCACAACACCATCATTGACTGTGTTCTTGTTTTTATTCCAAAATCTTGGCTTGTCTTTTCCTTTAAAGTCATCTTTGTTTTCCTTGAATATCTTAATGACTCCTTGTTCAATTAGGACTTTCTTTGTTGCTAAGCCTTTTTCAATGACGTCCTTGAAGGTGGACAAACAAGCTTTCCTTAGATCATAACCAATGTCTTTGTTAACATTTTGAGTGAACATTTCTACCATTTATTTTTGTGGAATTTCACAGGAGCATCTACTGGCTAGATTCCTCCATCTTTGTAAAAATGATGAAAAAGACTCTCCATCTTTTTGCTTGGTGTTGCACAAAGTAGTGACTGTAGTCACATAAATCTGTCCACTTAATTAAATGAATACTTAGTATTTATTTGATTATTTAACCATCAATTAATAATTAATTAAATTAATATATTTAATTAATTCATCTTAACCCTCTTCTCCTATTAATTAAATAAATTATTCAATTTATTTGATTTAATTCACTTAACCAAATTCAGACCATTAATTAAATAAATAAATCATATTTATTTAATTAAATATTCTCTCACATTTAAATAAATTAATATTTATTTAAATCCCCCAAAATCCCACCTCTCACATTTAAATAAATAATTTATTTAAATCACCTTTATCCTCCACCCACTTGTATTTTCCTACAAAAGTAAGTTGCACAACTATTTTAAATAAATTATTTATTTAAAATTCTATTTATCCTCACCCACTTGAAACCTTTAATGGTTTCCCTTAAAGTCTTCAAACTTGATGGCTTCCTTCTATAGTCTTCTTAAGCCTTTAATGGTTTCCCTTAAAGTCTTCAAACTTGATGGCTTTAAAGTCTTCAAACTTAATGGCTTCCCTTAAAGTCTTCTTAAGACTTTAATGGTTTCCCTCAAAGTCTTCAAGCATTTTAATGCTTTATCTTCCTTTTTCTCATTTAAATAAATTAATATTTATTTGAATATTTATCCAAATGCAAATTACACCATTTAATTGAAATAAATGATTTTATTTTAATTGAAAATACCAAAATTTCTCCCACTTGCATTTTCCTACAAAATCCACTTGCATGCCTAAACCCCTTCTAGATTCTTCTAAACCCTTCCTAATTAACCTAATCCATCCCCTAAATATTGTCACATTCCTAAGCAAATTGGAGTCACTTCTCAAAGACTCCAAAGTCTTTGAAAAGCAATTAATGCTTTGTGTGTTCAACAAATTAACCTCTAAAGTCTTCCAAACCACTTATGGCTCTTACATGACCATTAATGGTTAATTCCACTTACACCCATGGTTAAGGACTTTGACCCCTAACTTAACCCTCATGTAACTCATGTGTCTCTTCAAAGCATTTATTTCTTTGACTAGGGTAACCATCATGTCCCCTCAAGCATTTAATGCTCCTTATCACTCCTCTCAAGCCTCCTCATGGTGACACTTGTCAACATGGGATTGGGTTGAAAGTCTCACATGGATTGAATATCTTTCAATCCTAACCCTTGTTAAGATTACTCAATCTTAACCTTTATTTCCCCATTTCTTCTATAAATAGAACCCTTCTCCTCAAGCAAAAAGAAGCATTAGAGTATTGTTGTTATACTGGCATTAGCATAGAGCTTTCTCATAGCATCACTATCTACACTTGCATAACATTTGCTTATCATAATCAACTATCTTGAATCTCCATATGGCATCCACGGCTAGTGCTAAAAGCTAAGAGCTACACTCATTTGGGACCTGGAGAGGAGAGGAACAAGGGAGGAGCAACTATGAGCATCTTGATTAGCTATTTTATTCTATGTTTATATGCTTTCTATTTCATGCTTAATATCTCTCTTGATATGCCTGTTTAGGATAATCTTTTGTTGCTAACACTAACGTTCGTTTCTTGTGCTCTTGTGTGTGTTGCCATCAAACAGATTTTCTAATCCTTTTTGCAGAGCATCAGTGACTGATATGTCTATCTCTATGTTGTATGAGAAATGTTGGATAAATGCCTCTGCTAAGTCACCCCATGACTTAATTCCAGGTGGAAGTTGGGAGATCCATTCCATAGCTTGATCACCTAAGCTCTGTGGGAATAATCTCATCAAATATGTCTCTTCTGCTGCTACCTCAATGCAAGCTGCGAAAAATTGTCTTATGTGTGCCTTAGGATCCCCTTTTCCTCTATACTTATCAAACTTAGGCATCACGAAATGTGTAGGAAAAGGAGGCATTGTAATGCTCTTGTCAAATGGATAAGGACATATGCCTCTCATTGTATAAGTTGGCTTCGGTGTATTTATGTCCTCCATTTTCTTTTGTAAATCCTTGATTTGCTGTTCCAAATTGCTCTTAGGTGGAGATCGACTTCTTGGACCATACTCCATGCTTGAGGCACCAATTGGAGGAGGAGCATGTTGCATATATGGATGATATTGATCATACACATGTTCATATGGAGGAGGTCTATAGTGATGCTGCGTATATGGACCACTTGGTATAGAGTCACGTTGAGGAACGACATATCTGCTTTGTCCATGTATACCATACTCTATAGGCATGTCGTGAGTTTGTTCTAGTGTGTTGCCCCCAAATTTGACGTGGGGTTTCCTTGTGTCCAAATTTTGAGCATGCCTTTGAATATCCAATTGCTTTGGTGGTTGATCCTTAGCATTGGTATGTGATTGAGCATATTTTTCTGCATAAGACTTCCATAATGGTCTGTGAAGGTGAGTATCATATGCTTGACCATGTGTGTAAGGGACCTCTGGTTTTTGAAACAAAGATGATGGTGATTTAGGCACCATATGTGGTCCACTATTACCTCCACTATTAGGCCTCCTTTGATCCATGTTGGAGTGAGGTTGTTGCAAAGGTCAATTTTCCATTATTTGAGACATGCAAAATCATGAGGGATCTTGGCTCCACTTTGTGCCATCACTTGTAAGAAGTATTGTCTATCTCTCCTCATTATTTCCTCAACCAATCGATTGAAATGAGGATTAATAATGGTGTCTTCCACTTCTGCTGAATGTATAGAAAAGTTGTCAATATTGTCATTGTGTGTATCATTGTTGTTTGTAGTGTCCATGTTCTCAACATTTGGAACGTTTCTATAAGCATCCATGTCAGGTAATGTAGTATGATCAAAATTGAAAAAGATATCATTGTCATACTCATAGGAACTCATGTTTGTAGACTCTTGAGCCTCTTTAGCTTCTCTCCTAGATTTTTGGAAATGGGTTTCAACCATGAACTAGGTCTTGACCAAGATGTGTGAGACTAGATGAATATGAAAAGAGTATGGAAGACCAAGAGTTTGGGATGAAACGTAAATGAATCTAAAGTGTACTTGCAATGTCCAAAGTGTAAGACCAAGTATGTATGTAGTAGAGTAGGTGTGGCTTCCAAAGAGATGATAGTTTCTCTTGATGAGGTAAGTTGACCTTGACTCTAAGTAAGACCAAATGAGACCCAAAGGTGATAGACCTTGATGAGGGACCACTCAGCAAAATGTTGTTGTATGTAGTGTGTTGACAAAGTATGATGAGGACAAGCAAGTGACCTTTTGACTCAAGTTTAGACAAATGTGAATGTAATGTAAGGTGTAAAGCAATGATGGACTTTGTGAGACCCAAAGATAGGTTGAATCTAGATGAAAACCTGAAGAGATAGCCTAGGAAACTCAATAAGTCTGAAATTGACTATTCTTGTTTGCTGAATTATGAAAGTTTTCAATCCTGAACACAGACGTGCCTGTATATTTCACAGACACGCTTAAATGACATAGACGCTATTCTATCAGACACAGACACACTTAAATGACACAGACGTGGTTCTGTCAGACATAGACACGTTTCTGAGATGTTGCAATGTTGCTCAAAAGACACACACATTTCTGCCCTTCACAGACGTGGTTATATGACACAGACGTGGTTCTGTCAGACATAGATGCGTTTCTACAAAATTTGTGCCATTTTTCCAATATGTGAAGTTGCTTATTGTGACCAAATTTGAATGTTTGACTATTTTTTGTGACAAGAGGACACAGTGTTGATGGGGACTCAATGTTTGCAAGTGTTTAGACTTCCCAAAATGACTCAAAGACAAGTGTGTTGTTTGATGTAAAATTGTTTTGCATACACTTGAAGACACAAAAGACACAATATTTTGATGTTTGGTCTTGAATGTTTGAATGTTCAAAATAAGTCAAGCACAATTCTTATGGCTGGCCAAGACAATAGTTGTTGATCCCACATGGAGTTTCCACCGAGGCTACGCTATTCAGAGTGGATACTTAGATGCTTGACCCCACTGGCTCCACCCTCGACACTCACTTCTCGGGGCAACCAAGCATCAGTCCCCATGAAAGCTCCTCATGGCGAACTTTGTATCTCTACTAAGAACCGTATGTTTGTGGGCCACTACCAGAGGTCCAACCTCCTGCCCCAACAACTAGAAGGATTTTGGCTTCTAAAACAAAAAGGTGCTAGTAAGGGCATCTGCTCGTGTGGCCATACATGCGGCACTTTCAGCTCTGTAAATATAGAAGGCTCCCAGCCAGAAGGGGTTATGCCCTACAAATGATCAAATAAATTTGATCAAACGGGTTTATGGGGAGATATAGTGTCAGTATGAACTAATCAGCACACGTTATCCATAGTTTTCACCATGGATACAGTTATTTATAGTGGTTTGGAAGAAGATGACTTTTCTTTTGCTACCACTTGGGTCGTTCTCTCCTCACTAGTAGTCCTAATGACCACACGAGGAGACATGCTCTCTAATGATTAAACAAAAAGAGCCTATTGCTCAAGACACAAAAGACAATGGTTCAATTTTAGTGCACCAATTGAAGTGTTTGCTAGTCTATGAAAACAAGGCACACAATAAAAGATTAAAAAAACCCTTGCCAAGGTCCTGCAACAAAGATCTATTAGTAGTTTGGATTGTTTGAAATAATCACCCCTTCCTGCAAGCACACAAGTTAGATAAATTATAGATCCAAAAGACTTTGTGAAATAGGGGCCTTCAACAAAATGATTTTGCTTCCAAGACAAGCTGTACCACTTTTGTTAGCTAGATCTGAAAATGTTAGCTCAAAATAAACCAGATCTGAAATCCGAATGATGAAAAACTGAATCAATGAAACAAAAAATGCAACAACCAAACACAAACGTAGTTGTCACAGACAGAAATGCTGCCTGAACACATAGACGTGCCTAGATCTGACATAGACGCGGCTCCTGAATGCAGATGCATTTTCCTAACGCAGATGCGCCTGAAGACGTCATAGACGTGACTATGGAATACAAACACGTTTCCCAAAATCTGCAAAAAAAAATAAAATATTGTCAAATACGCAGACACGGTTCCAGATGTCACAGACATGGCAAAAAATCAAAAACGCGATCCAAAAGTGCACAGAGACGAAATATCAAAATGTTGTCGGAAATGTCAGATTTGTAACCTCAAGACAAAATCTACAACAAAAGATGTTAAATGCAAAAGGGACAAGAGTCCCACCGGGCATGCCAAAATGTATACGGTGAAAATGGATAACAACAATGATGAAAGACTAAATGAATTCAACCACAAAAACCCTAGCCTAACAACAACAAAGATCCACCATAACATATGAAGATTACCTAAGATAATGCAAATCAAATGAAATCACAAAGATTATACCATCACATGTCCAATAGGGTTTGGATCTCCATTCTTCCTATCTCCATTGATCTTGCTTGATATATTTGCTCTCAGATTTTATGTGCACATGAGCTCAACAAAGAAAGGAAATGTGGTTGCAAGTAGGATCACATATGAAAGTGCAAAGCGTAGTGTCGTCAATTGATCAAGTAGTCAGTCCCTTAGATAATGAAGGAAACATCTCCTTATATAGAAGACACTATATGAAATAGAGGGACAAGATTGAGAGGTGTAAAAGATAAATGGTCGGCTAAGATTAGAGGGTAGGTAAAGAAAATAATAAAAAATAATGAAAGGGGTAGGTAGTGTAGGAATTAAGAGATGAATGACATGTGTCATGGGTAGAAAAGGTTAATGAATTAATTAAATAAAGATTTATTTAATTAATAAAGGAATAATGATCAATTAAATAAATAAAATATTTATTTAATTTAGGAAAAATGATAATTTAAATAAATAAATGTATTTATTTAAATGAGAAATAAGGCTAGAAGAGGATAAATGAATTAATTAAATAAATAAAGATTTATTTAATTAATAGAAGAATTAGGCTAAAAATAATTAAATAAATAAAAATATTTATTTAATTGGACATGACAATTTTAGGTGTCTACACTCGCAAAAAATACCCTAGAGAAATAAACCAAAATCTACTAACAAAAGGAGATTTTTTTTTTTAAAGTCAACCATGACTTCCATGTTACCGCTAACATTTAGTAATGAAACATTACGACCATCATGCATCAATATGTACAACATTAACAATTTACAAGAACATGTTAAACATTACGAATGTAACCATAGTATCTTATTACACAAGAAGAATCCATTATTAATCATTAACATAACTCTATATAAAATCCTACAATTTATCCATTCCCTAGGGTATCTCAACGTCACAACTTGACATAGTTTCTATCTCAACACATATCCATCTAGAACACCATATACTATTATCCAACAAGTCATTTATTGCCTATACAACTATGATAAATCTTAAACACATAAGGATATCATTGTCACATTCCATAATCTTTAGGTTCATTTAAAATACCATCCAAATATTCTATTTGCAATTTTCATGCCAACCTTAGCAGGTTCTGACCGCGCGGGATAAGGTCCCGCAGGATAAGGAATTCAAAGAAAGGGATTTTATCTTATCCCGTGAAGTGAAATGGATGCAACAAAGGTCCCAAAGGATAAGAAATAACGATAGGATTTTTTCTTATCTTGTGGAGTTACAAAGTCATCAATGACAGTCCGTGGGATAAGAGGTTAACTAAGGCAAGTGTTTTTTGCCTTATCCTGCGGAGTTGAAAGGGAAACAATGTGATGTCATGGGATAAGAAGTGAAGGAGAATAAGTGACAAAAGCTTATCCTGTGGGGTAAAAAGAAGGTTCAGAAACTGCCGTGGGATAAGAAATAAAGAAGACAAAGCAAGGAAATATTATCCTGCGAGGATAAAAGGGGATAAGAGAGATGCCACAGATAAGAGACAGTGTAGGCCAATAAGGAAATACTCAAGATCGCTTATCCCATGAGGTTGAATAGATAGTAAAGAAGGGTCATGGGATAAGAAAAGCGAGGTAGATCAAAGAGGTGGCTTATCCCACGGGGTAAAAATAGACCCTTAGTGTGCTTGTGAGATAAGAACTCAGTGCAGTCGGTGGTCAAGCACAGATAGTGAAACATGGACTTGGGGTGCCACGTCGAACATATGTGGTCATTGGATCTTCATAAGGGCCCCAATCCCACGACCACCCCAAGATACACTAGTTCCTATCTAAGTCTAGATTTCTAAGACTAAGTCAAGGTTGGAATTCTTAACAATGGAAAAGGAACAAATGATGTTCTCAGATGCCACTATAAGAGGGATCAACACTATTACATATGCTAAGAAATCAAGAAAAGATGCATTCACATAAAAGAGATACACAATTTGTATAAAATGAAACTAGGTAAAGCGAGCAAATTTTATAATTGAAAGACAAGGTGATTTTACAGATGAAGAAATCATAGATTTTTGTAAGAGAAAAAAAGGGGGAAGGTCCTGTAAACGGGCTACAAAATTGCCTTTATATTTCAAGCATAACTGAGATGGTTACAACTGATGGAAACACTAACCCTAACCAGGGTTAGGTTACAAAAATATAAGAGGGGAGAAGTTCAGATCGACAGATCTAATGACATGTTGGAAAACCCTCTGGAAGACGTCATATGCCTTTGAAATAGAGAAAACCACTCCTTGGTGAAGTAATCCTTGTTGACAAGCATGGTCAAGCACACTTGCAGGGACAAAAGATCTCTCATCTGCATTAAAAGGCATGGTGACGTCTGAAATCAATCTACAGGGGTCACCTCTGGAGTTATGGTGAGCAAATCCGGTGGTTGGGGTGAGATCAGATCCTAAATGGGCACCGACTAAGCACAAGACATCCTCGACCATTGGGTCGACAACCACCCTCCTGCAGAACATTCAAAACCCAACATCTACTATGAATTCAAATGTTCGTCATCGATATGAGAGATTCGTGTGAATATGGATGTGCGAGATCTCTCTATGCAAGCATCTATCAGGCCCAAGTCCCTTTTCCCTATCAGATCCTAGTTTATTTTTATTGAATGTTGGGTTAGTCCAACACTCTACACTTCAGATTGAGGAGGAAGTCAGCCTTCTCTGGAGATTCAACCTCACATTTAGCAAGGTCCCACACTTGAGAGGTTGATTCCATTTTTCACAAGGTTGGTGATAAATCCTGATCATCAAGGGTGCAAAATTTTGTGATAATAGTCTTTGCAATGCCAAGTGGGATAAATTTTCAACATTCTTGTTGAGGATTCAGTGCTTTTCCTGAGCAATTCAGTCTTTGGAGGCAATCAATCAAGCACTTAGCAACTTTGAGGAAGCAAATTCAGACTCTTGATGATACTAGTTGCAACTTTATGCCAAGAGTACAAAATAGAGAATCTTCTAGAGGTAATTTTCAATACTCTAAACTTTCAGATTCAAATTCTAGAAGAAGTAGAGGCAAGCATTCTTTATCACTTGACACCCCTAAGGTCTTAGTCTACCCCTCCTTAGATCAGACTTTCCCAATCTGGAGGCCCTGGCATCCATATTAACAGACCCTTATTTGCTATGGTAGTCCCAAGAGCACATACCTTTGTCACCTTCAATGATGACAATCCCTTAGTCTTAACCTAAAATAATGATATTCCAGTGGTAGCCTCGAAGGCTATTCCATATTTCATAGGGGAGACATCTACCTCTCCAGAGGAACACATACAAGATGTGTCAAGCATCTGCACTGTGTTTGATGTCACTCAAGACAATGTTGCAGTGAGGCTTCTTTCTTCCTCATTCAAAGGAAAGGCCCTTCAGTGGTACATAGGACTAGCTCCTAACTCCATCCGCAACGAGGATGAGTTAGGAGAGAAGTTGTGCAAGCATTTTGAAGACAAAAATGACCATCTGTCACTTATGGAGCAACTGACCACAATCAAAAGAGCACCTCATGAGTTCATGGGTGATTTTAATTATAGATTCCAAAATACATGAGATAGGATCCCATCATTGGTAAAGCCTTCATCAAATCATGCTTTTCAATATTTTCTTCATGCTTTAAATAGTGATATTGTAGTTATGACTTAGTCTACGAGAGATGATAATCTGATATCGCTATAAGGGCTGAAAGTTGTCTCCTAGGCCTCTAATGGCCTTATTTCTAGAGGCTCCTACCCAACATCCTGTTTTAGCTCCTATTCCAGTGGCTTCCACAAGCCATTTGCTCACACCTGCACCCCCTCCAGTTTCTGAAATCCAAGAGTTCAGGGCTGATATGGAGGCTTCAATGCAAAAAATGAGCAAGTAGCTACAAGGATATGGAAATGAATTGGTCTCAATCAAGAGACAATTACCATAGGCAAACAATAGGCCTTATCAAGCATCAAATCAAAACTATCAACAACAAAGGCCTAGTTTTCAGGGGCAGAACCAATGGAGCAATTCTAGGCCCCTGAATAGTTTGAATCCCACAGATGCAAGAACCTCAAAGGCTATACTCCCAAATCAGAACAATCTTTCTCAGGAACAAGATTGGTGTGTCCCATGCAATCAGCCACATAGTCAGGTCTCATGCTAGAACAATGAGTTTTCACAGGCCTTGGTGGCACAAAATGAACCAACAACATCAGGGCAACAATAATTTTCCGACTATTGTAGTCATCCATAGGGGGATACAACTTTCATGAATTGGTAGGAGGTTGATTTTTGTGGCATGAATTAGGCAAGTGGGGATAGTGTGGCCATCAACATAAGATAAAAAAGGAGGGCCATAGATCCTAGTGCTAACTCTGCAGCAGCAACTCTGACTCCATCTGTAGCTTAAGCTCCACAACCTGTCCTACAATATACAATGCCAAAGACCCCTGATAAGGTGACTACTCCAAACAAAGAGAGAGACTTGACTCAAAAGGTCATGCAAGGAGAGCCAACTAGGGCTCCTATAATACCAAAATCAGACCTAGTCACTACGAAGGTCCCTACTAAGAATGTTGTTCCCTTTAACATTGATGAACATATGAAGAGGGATAGCCTCCACGTGGGATGCTCTAGCTATCTCATCTCGGAGAGACCTACTTCAGGAGTACCTAAAGGGGATGGATGTTGCAGAAGCTACTGGTCAGGGTTGCAATTCTTCAAATTCCACAAGCTTGGTACAACCTTTGGATGTAGAGAGTTCAAAGAAAATTAGTAAGCCTCCCCCTTTTTATCGATCATTAATCATAGGAGATAAACTTGCTCATAATTGCATGATAGATAGTGGGGCGAGTAGTTTAGTTATGGCAAAGGAAATAGCTGACCACCTAGGTATCAAGTATGAACCTATAACAAGAGGGGTGGTGCAGCTTGATGGCACATCAGTTAAGACTATGGGAGTCATTAAAGATTTAAATCTAACCTTGCATGCTTGCCTGAGTTGTATTTTGTTGTAAGAC